>NC_140938.1:96786553-96856553 GCF_014529385.1 Adiantum capillus-veneris | reverse complement strand
AGCTTTTCCTTGATCCAAAGCTATGGGTCGACCATGTACCTAGCAAGTACTTGATTCGTTTTCAGCTTGGGCATCATTAGGAAGAGGATGGGGTGTAGGAGGGCCTCTTTATTTTCCATGAGCTTATGGAGGTGATTAACATTTTGACGAATAGGTGTACGCCATGTGTGCAAGAATGGTGGGTGTGTAAGAGTGGTCAAAGGATGCACTTTTTCCCCCAAAAAGGAGGTGGACGATTTTATGATTTTCATCCTTACATAACTCTTACATATGATCTCCGATTTGAGCGGAGATCATAGATATGCAATCTACACATCGAGCTCTTTCCATAGATGTGCTACATGATATGGTTTTACTTGCTAGATTTTAAATTCCATTTGGGGGGGAAACTTTGAATTCAAATAAACTAGCCGTTTGGCCTGTTTGAATTCAAAAGTTGTCCTTTGATTACTTTCTTAATACTAAAGGTTTGACTTCCTTAAACTGCCAAATAAAGAGGCCCTCCTAGATCCCATTCTCTTCTTAATGTCAACATACAATTCCCATGCTATGTAGGAATTTGGAACAAGATAATCTCTAGTCTCCTTTGAGGTTTGAACCACTTTAACTCCCCAACAAACATTCTATCCAACAGCATAGTTGAAAAAGACATTTCTTGCAAAGTCACTTTATATGGTTAAGGAGATCCGTCTAAAAACAAGACAAGAAGAGAGAAGACTTAGTACGCATAGATACCAAAATTCATTCTATGCCCTTCATTCATCAAAATTAAATTTTTATGGGTTCTTATAACATTATGCATATCGTGGAACTAACTCTCTAAATATCCTACCACTTCTCATAACTCGGAATTCTCTTAGACCTCTCATACGACAGTGTTGCCTATAGTTATCTTCTAGCTTTTCTTTCCCTATGATGGTTGTAAAAGTGCTTCAAACTTCTTGGCAACTTCAGCAATTCTAAGCATTTGTGAATGTATTCCCAAGTAATAGTACATATCTCCTAAGCCTAGCCACATCTTAATTTGGAGTAACATGAGGTTAGAAAACCAATCCTTTGGGCTATCATCAATATAGATAAAGAATTGGTGGAAAGGTTCTTACTTGCAAGTGAAGTAACTACGGTCAACAAGTCATTATTTCTAGCGTTGCAAAAACTTTGTTTTCAATCTCAAGATAAAAGAGCTCTGTTGCATCCCTTGGTAATCGTGTCGCCATATTGTTGAACACTATGGCCAAAATTTCATTCCCCTTGCTAAAGCATTCAAACGTCACCTTAGGAGCCATTGTTAACTACAAAACAAACATTCAAAAAAATCCTTAATATACTTACATGATACTCCAACCAATCATTGTGACCCAATACCATGTAAATCCATACAAGAATACAATCCAAGCAGGTGTCACCAATCAATGCCACTCTTAAATGCATTGTGAATACAATATTCTTTCTCAAACGGCATGTATGAATTCATGCATGATGCATAACTAACCCGACTAGTATCAAGCTTCAGGCTAGCCCTATAACCTTAAGCTCTAATACCAAGTGAGAGATACCCCTCCTCAAAGGTCTATACAGAAATTATATAGTTTACACTTTTATACAATTTCAATATACATCAACGTTGTGGAAGCGTTTTGCATAGGGGAGGAGTTCTCAATGCTCGACCTAGCATGGAGTTTAAACCATGAGCCAGACTGCATCCAAAGGCACCTAGCAACTAATGCTACCACTGAATATGTGATATGAATGAAAGCATACTCAAGAAAATGACAAAGTGGAGGGTTAATATATGTGTGCACCGCATTACAAGAATAGAAAGAGAGAGAGAGAGAGAGAGAGAGAGAGAGAGAGAGAGAGAGAGAGAGAGGAGTAGAGGGCAAAAATAGAGTGTGCAGAGACACTGGAAAATGACAAAGAGAATCTTTGAATGTCCTATCTAAATAGAACAAGCAACCATGAATATATGCAATAAAAAAATTTGGATATACCATAATATCAAAAAAATAAATGACTAGCAGAGCACAAGACCCTGTTTAGGGATCAAGCGATTCACCCATCCACTTTTGCTCTACTACAAAAAGAGAAAATTTCACTTCACTGGGAGCGAGCCAGAACACCTCCAACTTGCATGAGTAGCCAGACATAAGCCGAGGCCGCTTCGCCTCCCTCCACGAACCTGAGCTCTAGAAGGATTCCAAAGGTCATTCAGGCCCCAACGCACTAACCATATAGATGAGCCTAACAAAAAGAAGAAGATCTAGGCAACACCCCCAATCCAGCAAATCCCTAGGTCAATAATCCTTTCATCTAATCCTAAGAGATGCACGCGACCTTGTAGCGACGCTGCCATGAGAAACATAACATGAATCCAATCAAAATAACAGCTTGTGTATGTGCAAGCAATCTTTTCTAAGCAGTACAAGGTCTTTATCATTACATGTCCACTATAAACTATCAATACCACTTCATAATCCAATCCAAGACCATAAATCATAATCCAATCTCATCACATGGGTGAGTACTCCACCCAGCTTAGGGTGATGCACATCCAATCCTGAAAACCACTTTAGCGTTTAACATGGCTGCAAAAATTCAGCAACATTTTTGTAGCACAATCATATCCAGAAGAAAAAAGATCCAAGAGAAACATCTGCTTCCACAATCAAAATCATAACCATAATCCATGAGGGATCTCAGTCCTTGACCATAAATCATATTCCTTACTGAATCAACACCCACATTTGGAGTTTGATCATACTCACTACAACCAAATTGAGCCAATATATACGGCCCTTGCGAATGAACCTTTCATGTGTAAAGGAATTCCAATCAATGACTAAACATAACTTCAAAGTCCCATTTTGATAATGTTTAACCATGCATAAGCTATGTACTATGACCACACCTCACTCCCCTTGCACATAGAGCTAGTTTTGGCTTAGAAGGTAGAAAGCAGTATACACATGTACATGAGGCATCCACGTCAATCCATGAGGTTCTATACATCATATGAAATCGCCCCATCAACTCAAACATGATCCAAAACAGCCCCACCACTTTGATCAAATGTATGTCATAACTTCACATATATGCCAAAATTTAACTTTTTGCTATTTTTGGCTACATACATGATATGCAAATGAAAGTGGTTGACCTTAAACCCATGCATCAAGCTCAGCATAGACTAATATATTATCACATCACTTTGTTCATATGAGACTTATGTAAATAACCGTGACGCAAAAGAAATCCACCTTAATCATATTTGTTCGTATGGTTCGGGTTGACTAATCATACCCCTCCATATAATTTTATGGACATCGAACATTTGAAATGAATTCACCAAAACAAATCATAAATCATACATGAACCACTCATCAAAATCACCACACTATCTGCTACTCCCCCTAGGTAGTAGCTCCTCTACACGCATAGGTAACCCCGTACAAGGAACGCTTAATAACTAGCACTCACAAAGTGATATCGGTGATCTAAATATATTTATCAACAATTTTAATCAAGGTTTTGGTTTGATTAAGTGGGTTCATTCATTCGATAAATCTATATGGTGGTCCTCCAAGGAGCTCGGGTCCAAAATATTGACTAAGTGCATTGGGCTATTTTGACCATAACTCTTTCCTTGTGTGAAATTTTCATATGATATACAAGAGAGAAAATGTTTTAAATGTTATATTTAATCTTTGGGTTAAAGAGTTTCACCTAATCCATAGCAGTTTGGGAGATACGATCAAAACAGTGTCCCTACCGCGCGCCTACATGATGACGTTAAACAAAAAGCAATTTTTTTACACCTACGTGACCATAAACAGACCGTGTGTATAAATCGGCATACTAAACATGATGAAACACGCATGGAGCATCCTTGTATATATCCGGCAAGCACATACATGTCTGTTTATGAAAAAGCAACCATCGAGAGAGTAGGTATTCAGAAACAGAGTAGAGAGAAAAAGAGATGATGGCTATGGAGTTTAGATCTTCTTACGGTGATTAAGATATGATTACCGGCTGTTGTAAGGATTCTTGCTTTACCACAAGAGAGCGGTGATGAGAGCTATGTAGAGGTTTTTGCCATGAATTTGATGAAGACCGCGTACACTGTGAAAAAGAAAAAAGAGAATTGATAAGCAAGTAGAGAGAGAGTGTTCTTCTTATACTTCTTTTGAAAAACGAGAGAGAAAATCTTATGGAGACAATGATGGAGAGCTTGCACCACTCCGTATAATACGTATGTATGGTCATGCGACAGTAGACGCAATTGTCAACACTGAAAACTAAGTAGAGAAGCTCCTTATATGCTAATTCTGCCAATTTGGAGTGTGCCCCAAGCAGCTACTAGTGCCTCCTCTCTGCCTGGAATAGCTCCCCAATTTTTGAAACTTTGCTAAAAACAGGCCTCTGCTTTTGGTGGCCAACCTCACCCCTTTTTCCTTCAATTTTTACAACAAAAATTGATTGATTAGACAGTATCCTGGAAAGTAACGTGAGTACGACTAAACTATGTTGCATCTGATGTCGCATCAGAATTATGACTCTCTCGTACTACCCTTACGATGTTGCTTTTTATTAAAACGATTTTTGTAAAAATCCCATTTAATTTATTTTTTCACCGAATGGTCGTTTTTATATCCAACGATGACTAAAAAGAACAACTGAGCCAAACGTCTATCTGACCTATTGGATCATAAAAAATGACCTTGCTTTTCATTTTAAAACCTTATAACACTGCCAAACAAGCATACTATAGAAAAAAATTTATGAAGTAAGTATTAAAATCTATTTTACTTATCTTTAAAAGAGGCCTGATCTTATAGATATGCAGCTCTTACATGGTACTAGTACAGATACAAGTTTTGTACAAGATAAATGAGTAACACTCTCAACCAAAACAATGGAGTGTGTCTTTATTTGGTGATTAAACATACACACATAAGTCACTATTATCAAGCAATATTTATTTTTCCTAAGGTAATATCTTATCTCAAAACATGCGGGTTATATTTGATTTCTCTATGAACTATAGAAACATAGAATAAAATTATGCTATGGACAATTAGATATATTTCTAATTGCACTTTAAATACTATGTTTGTCCTATAGTGTCTTTAAACATGGAATTTCTTGAAGGAGTTACATAGGCTTACGACAATAGAAGAAAAACTTGAGGTAAGGGTGCTAAAAGAATTCTATGAATTTACATGGCCTCTAGAATCACTATGAAGGCATTAAGGTTGGAACAAAAGTCGAGAGCTTCATTATATGACATGAGTTTTTAGTCACTCAATAATGCTTAGAAGATTGAGATTTTTAGATAAGATCTTTCAAGGAGAGACATGTTCATATAGTCTCTCTATGAGTCATTCACATGTACAACACATGCTCCACTTAAGGTAGACAAGAGCAACCAACTAAGAACCTCCAAGGGTAATTAATTTATGTGTTGTATTTGATTGACAAATCTATTTAAGTCGGAATATGTTGGTGCAAGTTTATGCTTGTTTTAAGTGAAAGATACATGATTATTGCTATCATTTATTTTTGTGGTTTAAGGAGAACTCTTAGTTAGTTAATTGCAACAAGTTCATTCTAATGGAGATAAAAAATGAACAAGTTAATTAAAAATTAAACTGACATACCTTTTGGTTTACTTAAAATGTGAAATATAATGAGTAGAGAAAAAAAATTAGTCTTAGGCATTAAATCATCTTGAAGAATGATATGTCAAAATCTAAAATATATTTGTCCCTCTCTCTAGCCAAAATGGGAAATGAGGGAGTATTGAATATTAGGAAAAGTTTAGCAATTCTAAACTCCATACAAATCAAATCAATCAAACCAATTTGTGATGAAATGGTACCTAATATTATTGACAATAAATCCAATAAATGTCATATTAGTAAATCTGGGAATTTTCAATTCTCACTTTCTAAAACAACTTAAGATTTGACCACATGGTCAAATCTTAACCAAAAACTTGAGAGCATAGCTCAAAATATATTTTCAAGTACTACCTTGTGGAAGGCTCTGGTCTTAAAAAACATTTTGAGATTTGTCCATATGGTCAAATCTTCAAAAAATTGGTGATTCCCAAATTGGCTCTAAAGTCTCAAACTCTCGAATATGGTGTTAATATACCTTGACAATGTGAAAGAAGAATTAAAGAGATGAAATTTTCATCCATGAATGCTTCAAAATAGTCTTAAAATAAACCCTATGTTGCTTCTTTTAGAGAAACTAGAAAAAAAATTATCTCACATCACATAAATGATTAGTTTTCTCAATTAGCATCCAAAGCTCATCATCGCTTTGGACTTGGCTACAAGAAATTACCGTCTCCACATAGTCCTTGAGTATATCAAAAAGGTAAATGCTACCAAATTACCATTATGAGATGTATAGGCCACGAAAGATAAAGAAGTTGTCTTCTTCTCATAAATAAATTGGATCAAATCAAACGTGACAACTAAAGGTAAATATGATAAAAGTAGAAGTTTTCAAATTTGTTTTCTTGATTATTAACATACCGAGTAAGTAGTCTTCAATGTACAAGTTTTCCAGTTCTGAGGCAAGCAAAGGTAGCTCATATAACAATATCTCAAATTCATGGTAGTGTATTGCTACTATCACCTCGACTAGTTGGTGGAGCTTTTGCAAAAAAGAATATTATCTCAAATTTAGTTATCCCTACCAATTAAATAGGATAAATGTTGTAGAATAAATGACACATACACTAAATATTGAATAGAAAAAATCATAAAAATGTTAAGAGGGATTTGCCATCTATCCTATTCAATTTTTCTAGTTAAGCCTTGAGAAAGGCTATTTAACTACTAGTTATATTTTTCTCTATTTGTAAAAATAATAAACTATGAGTTTGTCACCCAAAATAGCCCAAAGTAATCTTGATGTCTACTATAACTATGGCCATATGGAACCGAAAGAGTGAACTTTTCTTTTAACACGCGTACCAAAGCTATTATAGGTTTTGTTTTGTTTTTTTACAAATGTATACAATGACTTGCATAAGATATTGTAGGTTCACATACCTAACACATTCATGTTCACATACATTGTTTAAGTTCATGTATTTGAATACCTTTTTTTTTATGATTACAATATATCCAATACACATACCTAAAGTATTTCAAGTACATATGTTATACAAATAAAAAATGGTGCTCTTTTTGTTGAGGATAAAGATGCTATTGCTGAGGAATACACTCTTGGGAGGGTCAGTTAATAATTATGTTACTATCACGTGAGTGCAACGAAAGAGGTTATTCAATTCTATTTTTTATCCCATTTTCACATAAAGAAGGGTATCATAAAATGGAATTTGGGGAAAATTTTACAGATTGAATATTTTTTTTGTGAAAAAATCATAGATAAAGAGTTTTAGAAATAGTCCTTGAATGCAAACGATACACAATTTATACATAGCCCCCCCCCCCCCCCCCCCCCCCCCCCCCCCCCCCCCCCCCCCCCCCCCCCCCCCCCCCCCCCCCCCCCCCCCCCCCCAAAAAAAAAAAACAAACAAACTTTGACTATGAACCTTTGCCATCCAAAGGCAAGCAAGTTGCTGCAACAAACCAATGGAAGGATGTCCTAGCCTAGCCCTAGCCTGCTGGCCAATACAATTCTTTGCAAATGACCTACAATTCGAGCATCTGCCATTGGCAAGGAAACCAACCCAAGGCAAACAAAACCTATTCAAGTCATTGCCACTCTTGATGAAGGGCTTGCAAGCCTCCAAGGCTGCCGCAGATTATAACCACCACCATCATAAGGGAAATCCTCTCCTGACCAACAAAGAAAAACCTCTACCATCTATCACTTCATCTCTATTTCCAGCAACCCGAGCTTCGACCATCAATGCCTCAACTAGACTAGGGTGTAGTGACAGCCACTCTAGCATCTACATCGACATAGCCAAAACTTGCCAAAAAAAAGTCCCCTCTCTATGTGTGCACGTTGCTAAGCAACACCACTTTCTTGTAATTTCAATAATGAACTTTCCAAGTATACTATTGTTTGGCACCACCAAATATCCACTAGGGGTCTACGTTCCATCCAATCAACCAACTACATGGGTAAGAGATGAGGTTGAGACTTCACCACGATTTGGTTAAGAATAACACTACCCTAAAGAGATGCTTATTTATTGGGTACTAGATCTATGTATTCTGAGTAATATATATAAATCAAATTCTTGTGTTTCTTGTCAAGGCATCATCAAACCTCCCCCCCCCCCCCCCCCCGCCCCCCCCCCTCTCCCCAAAAAAAACACCTAAGTGTTGTGTGATTGCAAAAGCAAACAAGCCGACACTAACGCACAGACGGCGGCACTGCTTGCTGAGAGAGAGAGAGAGAGAGAGAGAGAGAGAGAGAGAGAGATGCTGCAGCTTGCACCTGGAGAACACTACTCTTGACTGCTTTGAGAGAGAGAGAGAGAGAGAGAGAGAGAGAGACGCTATTTTTATTAGTAAGCCAAAAAAATAGCGTGAAAGAATGCCTAAAAAATGTGTACACAATTTGGTAAACACCTTGCCTATGCCTAAAAAATGTGTACACAATTTGGTAAACACCTTGCCTATATCACTGCCTGCTTGACAAATGGTATCTTGGAAGGACTACCAAGCGGGAGATAGGCCACCTGGTCAAGTACCAGTCTTTTTCAAAGGAAGGCTAATGGCTGTCTATTTTATCTATGTTGATGGTCTGCTAAGGCATCGCTCCCAGAGTTGGAAGCTTCCCAAGAGCTACGCTGTAGAATGATTCATGGGTTGCAACCCCCAACAATCATGCTCATGACAGCCAATTATGCTAGTTGAAAGAGGTCATGCCATAGCGGCCGATGGGGCACGTGGTGGAGGCGGAGCCGCACATTCCATGATGGAATTTGGTACAGATGAGAGAGAGAGAGAGAGAGAGAGAGAGAGAGGATGATTGTCTTTACAATATGAAATGGGAGACTCAAACAAGCACATTCAGTGCTCCATGTCTGCCTATGAATGTCAACCTCTTCAAGCTACCTCTTTGTTCCCACTTCCCTCTAGAGGGTGCTCCGTCAGTTGTCCAAGGAATGTAGATGTAGTAGGCACTGGCCCTATTGGGTGTTGCGCGAGCTACTCGAAGGTTTATGGAAAAAACCTGGTTATTGTATGGCACAAGACCATAATGACGATGTCTGAATGAAACTGGACTTTGTAGGGGTAGAGGGACTAGTTCATCCACTCCCACAGCATGGAAAACAAATTTGGCAACAATTTGCATGTAGTAAGTAGGTTGTGGTGCTGCAACAATTGGCATGTAGCCACCCATTCTGCAAATGCCATTTTTTAGAATCCTCAATTACAGTTGCTCGAGCGTTGTACATGTATCCACTCTGCAAATCCCATTTTTAAGAATCCTCAATTACAGTTGCTCGAGCTTTGTACATATATAGTGCTCGAGCTTTGTACATATAAATCATCATGATTAGTTAGAAAGGCTGGGCCAGAGTCTATGATACATTTGTTTCCTAGTTGGAAGTATAGCACAATTGATATAGCTGGTCTACATGGTATACGAGGACCTGAAACGAGGCTCCTGAAGTTATTTTCTACTTGTACAACTGAGATGGAACAAAAGGACTGCTGCGCCTTTGAGTTGGGAATTGGGAAGCCTTTCGTATTGTGTACCATGTAAACATGTGGAGTTGCAAAATTGCAGTCTTCTTTACACCATTTTATTACAAGCATTTACATTTTCCCTGATCTGCTCATGTAAACCTAACAATCTAATCTTGTAAAATCACATGTATTGCCGGCAAACTGGGCAGAGAAGCCGTCTTGACAACCACTCATCCACACACTTCATATGGAAGGTGTGTTTGCAGGCTGGTAGTGTCCGTGCAACGTCACCTTCGTCTAGCTCCTAAAATTAAAATGGCCAAAGATTGAGACAATACAATAACAATTTCTACTTTTTCGTGCAATAGAAGGACATCGTAGGAGGCCTTACCTGCAGGCATATTACACAGCATACCACATCCCCACACGCATCTACCCTACTGCCTTTTGTGACTACATGTTGAGGAAGGCTCCCCAAAAACTCCTGAGAAGCACCCTTTATTCTGCCCTCCGCAGGTAGTAACATGTCATAGATATCTTCATAGCTCATCTCAGTAAGATTTACCTGAAGAAAACAAAAATAATAAAGGATGAAAATAGAGTTTCAAAACAAAATAGGTAGATTCCTGTTTCCTCAGCAGACATGCTAAAGCCTCTCTATATATAGACAAATGTACTTGATGCCACTGCATTTGGGAGGATTGACAACAATACTTTGGAATGAAATTGTGCTTCATCCACAGCTCTTTTCTCTACTCCATACACAAAGGTATGGCATTTACAGTATATACCGCACTCATAATCGGGAAACGTTAGAACCCCTCAATCTCACTTTAACCTCTTCTAGCAAATACCTGAGCCCTCAGGTTAATTTCTCTTGGTTCAAACTCTGTTTGACATCATAGCAGAAAGGAGTCACCTGTGAGGAGCACGATCCCACGCCATGATTATGGCCATAATATATTTTTCAGCTTTGCAGGGCACAGCAATTGTCCAGCTTCATTATGGACTAGCTAAGATTTAACCACTTGCAAGGGGTACACTGGCAGCCTCAAAAGGTGGATATGAGAGTGCTATAAGATAAAATGTCTCATAAACCCAGCTCATGACTGCAACTCTCACCTCTTATCATAATTTTTGGAGTTCCCTTGTCATACATTCTAATTATCTCATCCAAGAGTCCTGCACCTCCTGTAATGAGCACATGAGGGCTAACCAGCCATGCTTAGAGAGGGGTGTACACGATGTGTCATGCGCTTTTTGTGCCTGGGATTTGATCATCCGGCCACCCACTAGAATCCACATGCCACCCAAACCAGCCAGGAACAGCTCTCTCGCTTGCAAGAGATGTGCTTCCCGCCTTCTTTACAGCTGGACCAATCCACCCTCGTTCTTCAAGGACAGCCGTTTCCATGTGCTCAAGCAAGCATTGTGACTTTAAATTGAAGACATGGCCTCAGCCGACCAGCACGCCCTGAGCCCCTTGCCGAACCGCTGGCTGCCGTCACACATTTGCAAGGCTATCCGCACACATCAACATCTCCCTAAAAATCATTTGAAGGTCCATCATCAGGCCCTGTCCTGACTGCTCCCATACCACCCTCTTTGAGAAACAAAGGGACACCATGCACCCATACAACAATAATGAGCCCCGACAAAGGAAGCTACATAGATTGCTGCAATCTCCAATCTACAATCCATCATTAAGGATCTGCAATTAGCAGATAAGTAGAGATTAACTAGCCCTCACTAACATGGCATCAGCCTCAACTCCAGAGACAGTATCCATGCAGTTAGTTGATCGTACTTCAATGCGAAGCCGAAGCAACAGTGGACGAGCAATATTGATGATCCAAGCCAGGTGATATGGTGCACAGTCCCTGAATGAACTTTAACTGTTACCATTGTTATCCTATAAGAATTGGAATCACTGTGACACTTCCACATGCACCTCAAATACCAAAGGTCTCACTAGGTCCCAGCGCATGCTGGCACTGCCATGGACAAACAGAAACGCTCTCTCTTTTTCTGTAGACTTCAATTTGTACAAAGATACCCTAGTCTCTTCTACTACCCCTTGCATAAAGCATCAAATCTTCAACAAATGTCAGCAACAAATAGAAAGCCAACAATACTAGACAGCAAGGTGAAATTCTGATATAAAGACAGGAAAATATAGAGCAATTGAATTCACCTGCCACCGCTGCACGCTAGAGAATGACGGGCGCAAAAACTCTCGCATGAATCGACCATTGAAAAAATCTGCTAGAAACCCAGTCTGCAAAAAATCAACTATTACACCCTCTTACCAATGAAAAATGCAGAAATGAAAGACTATGCACATCTAAGCTCTTCTCAAAAATCTCGTCTTCAAGCCAACAACAGAGAACTTGCAAAGCACGCAAGGAATGAATGAGCGACATTACATAATGGCCAGGACAATGGGATTGTGCAAATACCACAAAATAGGAGCAAGCACTGAGTGAGGACATACTATGGATAGTAACGAGCTTGAACCAGAATGCTGAGAACGCCAATAAGCTCTTGACGCTTCCAGCACTTCGACGGAGAGCACTGCCCCAGCCACGGCACCCAGGCCAGCTCCCCGAAACAGTCCGCTATGTGAGGCCCGCCCTGCTAAGGCCCCTGTGATAGCACCAACCAAAGATCCCACTGCAATGGGAAAAACAAGTCACATGAACTCAGAGAGAGAGAGAGAGAGAGAGAGAGAGAGAGAGAGAGTGCACGCATGTCCCCAAACACTCACCTAGTGCGAATACGCAGGTCAAAGCACCAGAAAGAATGTTGGTGACAAATCCAGACACCGAGCAGATAGAGATGCATCTGCGGTAGCGGTGAAATGACCATGAGAATGCAGGTCTCGTTGTGTAGCACATGGCACATGTATCATAGACGGCATCGTTGCTGAAGGTACATGCACTGCACACCCACCTGTCCTCTTCCACCATCACTCGTGATGCTCGGTACAACAGAACAACAAAACCAACAGGGGAACTGTGTAGACCAAGAAAAGCCTCTCCCTGCCGAATAGATTGGGCGTTCAGGCAGGCCTTCTCGTATAAATCAGGTACCTGATGCTTGTTACAGAGAGGCATGCATCGCAAAGAGAGTGCAAACCGAGGCAACTAAAGAAAACAGGGGAGCGAGCTTATCACGCTATGAAACAGTGTATGTAAGGCAACCGCACATCAACTGCCAAGAAAAGGGCAAGAAACGGAAGGGAAGGGTTAATTTTCTTGAAGTAGCAGAAGAAGATGATGAAGAAGAGGAAATACAAGGTGCATTCATAGTATCTCCATCTCCATGGCTGCGCCTCGTCACAAAGACAAACCCCAAGGCAAAAACTTTCCCCGGATTGCCCCGCAAGCCAACCACTTTAGAATAGTCTTCACCGCTACGGCGATCTCATTTCACTGTCGCGTAGCCGTGGACCCCCTGTCGCCATCGCCGACCCTCCCCTCTCGAAAGCGCAGCACCCACAACTTGAATATTTCATCGCTAGCCTCTCTTCTCTCTGCGACTAGTGCGTTGTGGTTTTCCTAATGATAGCTGCTGGCCATCGCCATCTCTCCTCTGGATGCTTCATTCACGGCTCCCTCTGTTTAGACTGGTATGCCAATTGTTGGAGTTGATTTCCATTCCATGTAGCCCCACCTTGTAGATATTAATCCTCTCTTTTAGCAGATAAATTTAGCATATCACTGTAAAAATGGCATAAAAATGGCCCACACGTTGATTGAGCCAAATATGACATCCCAAGAAACCTTCATTAGAGGTTTCTTCACGTTTAGACTTTGAAGTGCCCCCGTGAAGTTGGTCGCCAATAATTTGGTTTGAACACTTCCTCATCCTTGGGTTTAATAAAGGGAACCATATGAGGTAGGATCAATGGCGGAAATCGCATAGGTCTCGAGGTAAATGGGCAGTCCACAAAAGTCACCGCCATCGACCTCCCCACCTTACATCCTTTGTTTCAATCGGTGATCTTCCGCGTTTGCAGCATGATGCGCTAAACGACGCATCCATGTTGGTTTCCTTGCCCCCTTTTCCACTTCACTTGTTCGTAAAGTGAACCATCTTAGCAAAAGCCAGATGGTCCTTATTATCTTCTGTAACATTTAATGGCCTAAATACTTGTGTGTAGCGGAAATTAGCATGAACATAGTGGGCATTTCATTAGAATAGATTCCTAATGAGAATTACAAGAGTGCTTGGGTGGAGAGAGCAACAAAAAGCATAACACCTAGTTAGATAGCATGAACAATACTTTCAAAAGAGAGGGAAATTAAGCTATTGACAACAGTTGAGGACCGGACTTACATGGAGCCGGTCCCCCCTCCAAAAAGCTTTGTATTATGGTTTCTCCCATCAAGAGAGACATTGTACAATACAATTCTTTGTGTTCCTTCAAGACTAGCTAGTGCAATGAAGATGAAAGCTTCATGCACTAAACAAAACACTTATCAAACACAACATCAATTATCTACGGTCTCAGACCCAAGACCTCACACACCTTCGAAGATGGTGAGAGCTAGCGGGGTATGAGAGTAGATTGAGAGGAAGGAGTATTCTTATGAGAAAGATGTACATCTCCTCACATAATTACTCATATTAGCATACCTTAGCTTAGTAATTAGCATGGTAGAGGAGATGAGCATGCATTAAAGCTTGGCTCTTGGTTGGATTTGCATCACAAAGCCAAGAGTTGCTGGTGTAGGCCTCCCTTCTCACAAGCTTGGAGTAGGTGATAAGCTTTCCATTGAAGCTTGAGAAGGAGAGAGAGTCTTCTTTACTTCACACATGAGATTGTGTGAGTGTGTGTGTGTGTGTGTGTGATAATGCCTTGCAAAAATCAGCCCCCTCTCTCTCTTGGTCGACCCCTCTTGCTATTTGCTCATGCTCCCAGTCTCATTGGACCTCCCTAGGGCTAGCCAATGATAATTAAGCAGTATAAGTGATAGCCTTCTGACATGTGTCCCCCTTTCCCCTTTTGTGAGAGCTTTATGCAATTAATAAATGCAACTAAACTCTCATTGGACCCCTTTGCGCCTCCTGGCCAATAGGAATCAAGCAAGCCATTGGGCTACTGAATGCTCATTGCACCCCTTGGGAGACTGTCCAATACTCTTCTAGAGAGCTTAATTCTCATTGGTTCTTTTATTAAGTGTTTTTAAATTAATTAAACTAGATTTACTCTAGCCTAATTCTCATTGGTCCACCTCCAAGGCCATCCAATAGCAATTGGGTACACCTTGTGGGCATCTGGGCTAGGGAGCTGACATGTGTCCCTTATTCCATTTGTGTAGAGGGAGCTTGTGTGTGTGTGTGTGTGTGTGTGTGTGTGACTTTCTCTCTCATTCCCTACAAACAAGGCTCACCCCCTCCTATGTAGGGATTCGTATAGACTTTTGGGACACACACAAAGCATCCAGTTCCCCCCATGGCTGACCTTTGGACACAACCTTTGGATTTTGGAACCTTAGTATTTTGGAAGTCTTAATGGGCTGAACCTTAGGGTCTTTTTAGCCCATTGTTGCACATGGCTCTTTTGCAGATGGCCCCCCCTTTGGATCCCTATTTTCCCTCCTTTGGATCCCTACTGCGGTCGGTCTGCTAGCTTAACCAATATTCTAGCTTTTTCTCCCCTGGCACTTCCCCATATTAAATGATCAGTTTAACATGAGAAAATCATTTAGGAGAATTAGATATTGATTATTATGACATTACCTCTCTCTTGAAATCATAGTCGTCCTCGACTATGGTGTAGAGAAGATAAAGCATATTCATGAGTCCTTTTCTTAGCGGGTAGAGGATCCCTATGTTACCCTACGACATCATTCCACAATGGATGACTAGTCCATTTGGCGCTTGAGAGCCTGAGGCTGCCGCAAGCATGTCTGCACATTAGTCCTATCAATCTTCCATAGTAGAGTGACAAGCTCTACTTGGTGTTTGGGAGACGTCGTCTCCGCAAACTTGATCTAAGCATACATACTACTTCATTTTTGTGCACAATAAAGAAAAAGAGAGTCTTATAAGACAAAAACTTTGTTCAGTTTTAACATTTTGTACATTTGCTTACTCTTGGGAAGCATTGTAAGCATTAACAAGGTTTAGGTTATCCTTTAATTGTATGCCTTGCATCCATCTAGCATCTTCAAAAGAATAATTCTTAAACTTAATAAGCTATCGTCGGATAGTCTTACCGCCTCTTAGTACCTTGTCTTCATGTCGAAGAATGGACTCGGGCTGCAGCACCTCTTCTTGGTCCTCGATCTCCAGTAGGTCTTAAGTAGTTGGTTCTTGAGGTGGCTCTCCTTTGTAAGGAGTTAATACGTTCACATGGAAATCATTGTGTATGAGCCAATGATTGGGCAACTTGAGTTGATAGGCCATCTCGTTGATTGGCCTAAGAATCTGGAAGGGACCATAGTACCTTTTTGCTAGTTTAGCATAGTACTTTTGGTGTCCCGTAGGATTCTTGCCCGTCGTGTGCCTTAATCGAGCCTTGGGAAATTTTAATAAGACCCAATCATTTTCTTTAAAGGCTTGGGCTCTTCTGTGCTTGTCAGTTTTGCCTTTGTTGTGAGATAGAGATAGCATCCTTAATCTTTTGAAAAGATTCTTGTAGGTCTCGGCTATACTCATCTGCAGCGAAGATCTTCCCATGTACCTTAAGTAGCAAGGGACTTTTTGATCTTCCCTCAATTACCTCAAAAGGTGCTTTTCCCGTGGAAGTATGTACGGTGTTATTGTAAGCATGAGGTAAGTACTTCTCCCATTGGGATCTTTGATCTACTTGCGTTACATAGGCTTTTAGTAGATCGAGAATTGTTAGGTTAGCTATTTCACTCTGGCCATCCGTTTGTGGATGATAGGCCGAAGAGAAGTTTAGCCTTGTCCCTAGATTCTCAAAGAGACCCTTCCAGAAATTAATGGTCATTCTAGGATCTCTATCCGACACTATGGACATTGGCAAGCCATGGTACTTGAAAATTTGTGAAATGAAGAGGGTTGCCATTTGATGGGCTTTGATAGTCTTTTTGACAGGTATGAAATGAGCTTGTTTACTGAACTTGTCTACTATCGTCCATATTTCCGTATTCCCATGGATAGACTTAGGCAATCCAAAGATAAAATCCATGGATATGCTCTCCCATGGTGAATTAGGGATTGGCAAGGGTTGAAGCAATCCAGGTTGCTTCCCTCTATCAAATTTTGTCTTTTGGCATACCACACATTTAGAAACATACTCTTGTATGTTCACTTTCATGGTAGGCCAATAGAAATATGTTTCAGTTCCCTTTAAGGTAGACTGAATCCCTCTATGCCCCGCATAAGGAGGAGCATGAGATTCATACATTACTTTATCACGTAGTGAGTTAGTAACGCATAGTCCATTGCCATAGAGAAGATAACCATATTGTAAAGTAAATGGTTCTTCTTTCTTCCCTCTTGCAAGGGCTGAAATTACATCTCTAAAATCGGGATCAATAGCATACTCATCTATCATTGAAGATAGATCATTGTGAGTTGCTATGGAAACCACATTCACTTTCGGCCGTCTTGAGAGTGCATCAACTACTTGATTATGCTTGCCAGCAATGTGAGCAATATGAAAATGAAATTGCGAAAGGAAATTTGCCCACCTCATTTGTTTGTCAGAGAGCTTGGTCTGCGTCATGAAGTACTTAAGACTTTGGTGATCCGTTCGCAGAATGAAAGGAGTCCCCAATAAATAGTGCTTCCATGAGTCTAAGGCATGTAGAACTGCAAGGAGTTCCTTTTCATATATGCCTAGAGCTTGCTCAACAGGGTGGAGCCTTCGACTTTCGTAGCCTATGGCGTGCCCTTCTTGAAGCAAAACAGGTCCAAGGCAATCACCACAAGCATCACATTGGACCTCAAATGGTTTTGAGAGATCCGGTAATGTAAGCACAGGTTGAGAGATAAGCTTTTCGAAAGCATTGTTCTCCTTAGCAAACCATGTATACCTAACTCTCTTCTTTGTTAGGTCATGTAATGGTCCCGCAATTTGTGAGAACTTTTCTATGAAGCGTCTATAGTATGCACACGTACCTATAAAGCTTCTTAGTTCATGACGATTCCTTGGTTTAGGCCATCCTTTTATTAGCTCTAACTTTGATGGATCCATTTGGATGCCATCTTGAGAGATAATGTGACCTAAATACTGAATCTCTTGCAAGAAAAATTCACTTTTCTTTCGATTTACATAAAGTTTATTCTCTCTTAAAACTTGAAATAATACATGGAGGTGTTGTTTGTGTTCGTCTAATGAATTAGAGTAGATGATAATATCATCAAAGAACACTCCAACGAAGGTTCGATGAGGCCTGAACAACTTCTCCACCAAGCGGTTGAATGTGGCTGGTGCATTGGTCAAGCCAAAAGGCATGACAATGTATTCGTAAAGACCAAATGTGGTGCGAAATGCAGTCTTTACAATGTCTTGATCAACTATCCTTATTTGATGATAGCCACTTTTTAGGTCAATCCTAATGAAGTAGGTCGATCCTTGTAGCTTATCAAATAGGTCTTCTACCCATGGAACGGGAAACCTATTCTTGATAGTGATCCTATTTAGTGCTCTATAGTCGACACACATACGATATGTGCCATCTTTCTTTTGCACTAATAGCACAGGTGAGCAAAATGGAGATGAGCTAGGCCTAACCATGCCCTTCTCAACTAACTCATGCACTTGCCGCATAATCTCCTCTTGTTGAGCTTGAGAAACTCTATAAGGAGGTTTGTTAGGCGGTGAACTTCCTGGAAGAAGTTCAATTGCATGGTCATCATTACCTCGTTTAGGAGGTAGCTCACAAGGGATGTCGTCAATAAAGACATCTTGAAACCCCTTGAGAAAATTGGATAAATCTAATTCCTTTTGGTTGCTTTTATTTTCTTTTGCTAAAGCATTAGGTTCATTTTGAGAATCTTTAACAAAAATCATGTACACAGAAATAGAGCTCTTTATTGACTTGTTGAAAGCTGGTGTATGTACAATGGGGATAGTGTTACCCATTTCCTTAGCATCTATATACATGTCTTTTTCCCTGAACTTAAAGGAGATTCTCCTTTCAGGGAATTTAACATTGGCAGCCAGGCGGTCAAACCATGGTGCCCCTAGGATTACATCCTCATGCTTGAGAGGAGAGATAAAGAAGTCCTCTTTGTCCACATAGCTTTGGACATGAAGCCTCAATTTCCCGATTAAGGGAGTGACTGAAGCTTCTTGCCCCTTGAAAGCACTGTCTGCGGGTAGGACATCTCCCATCTCGTAGGCTTGTATGCCTAGCTTGGTGGCCAACTCTATAGATATAAAATTGTGAGTACAACCAGGGTCAAAGAGAATAAAAGCATCATGTTCTCTTACCTTTCCCCAAGCATGGCATAGAGGAGATCCTTTGTGGTGAGTTTGGTGATTCTCCTCCTCTTGGTTTCAACCAAGGTAGCTCTAGGAGGATCATGGCGGGTGTTCTTTTGGGGACAAGCGCGATACGCATGCCCTTGTTCGCCGCACTTAAAAGACCGGTTATCCTTGCGATAACGCTCAAGCTCTTCAGGAGAGAGTTTGTTTTTACCTTTGTAAACTCCCTTCTCTTTAGCTTTGTTGGAGGTACCCTTAGGAGACTTTTGGACATTGTCCTTCCCCTTAGGCTCGTTGGAACCCTTGTTTTCCGTGGGCTTATTATTTCTTTTAGGCCCCGTTTGAAAATTGATTCGAGAGGCCACCATAGTATGGTGTATTACCGCCGATATGGTACGTGGCCTTTGGGAGTTGACATACTCCGCCATTTCTTCAGTTAAGCCCACACAAAATTTTTGCTTTTGCTCTCCAAAATCCAACTTTTTGAAGACAGTGGCTTTGAGTTGTAGGTCTCAAAACTTGTCTACATATTTGTGAATGGATTCATAGGGAGAGAGCTTTAAGCTTCGCCATTCGGTGAGTACTTTGTCTTTGGCACCGGTGGCCAAAAACTGCTTCATAATGGAAGCTCTTAAATCTTTCTAGGTTCGTGGAGCTTCATCATTAGCTCATAGGCTAGACCACCATTGCCTGGCGGACTTTTGAAAGTGCATAGCTACATGGCGTAGCTTAGAGGACTCCATGAAGCCCTCATCTCCGAACGCCGCATCAAATTGTTGGATAAAGACCAAGACTTTGTCCGTAGCACCAAAGGTGCCATCATAGGTAAGGAAAGAGATGCTCTTCCCTCCCTCTTTGAACTTCTTGAGCTTGGACGACCTCTTCCACGCGGCATAGGATTTCCTATGGCCTCTTCTTTGCGCTGGTTCAAAGGTTGCACCATCACTTTCTTCAGAAGGTGAAGAATTTGAGGAAGGTGGAGAAGAGGGTTACCTCTTTCTCGCCTTTTTCTTGTCTTGATCTTCATCGTCTTCACCATCACGTTCATAAGAGGAAGAGGATGAAGAAGATGGAGAAGAGGGTGTCCTCTTTCTCGCCTTTTTCTTCTCTTGCTTTTTGTCATCTTTCTTTGAAGTATGGTGTGGAGAAGGGTGTGATGGTCATCTCCGTTTTGGAGGTGATGGAGAGCGTTTAGCCCGCCGTCTTCGTGGATCCATCTCTGCCGAGGTGGTGGGAGACTCACTTCTTTCTCGTTCCTTCGGTGGAGGCTCTTGAGTTCTCCTTTGGGAAGGAGATGCATCATCAAGAAGTAAATTCTTGAGCCCTTCGTGTGGATTCTCTTCTTCTTCCCGAATCGGAGAGAGACCTCTTTTGGAAGTCTCACAAGGAGGCTTCCTAGGTGTTCTCTCGTCATGGTGGTGAGCTTGGAGAATCCCATGAGCACGGAGCTGTCGTTGCACTTTAATTTGGAGAGATGGATTGCCCATGGCTTGTTGAAGCCTAGAAACAAGATAGTTGACAAGCATCGGGGCATCATTAGTAGCTTGCTCATTAGCAAAATCAAAGTTATCAACATTAATTTCACTCTCTTTACTAACCCAAGCCATTCTAACAACTTTTAGGTGTAAACTTTTTAGGTGTACTTTGGCACTTCAAGCCCTAGTTGCGACTCCTCTTTACCCCTTTAGAAAAAGCACTCAAGCTACTGTACTCGTGGCTCGAATACCATTAATTGCAAGGAATAGAAGAGAGGGTCGTTCAACACCAAAAAAGCACCGGCTCCTGTCAAGCTTCTAATAGCCCAATAATGGTTAGCCCTATAGGACTCCACTATTAAGACCATAGCTTTCGACGGTGATGCCCCGTTAACTGCATGAACGTAGGCGCACTGCAACGCAGAAAAATCCCTATTCTACTTACTCACAGGCAATTAATAATACAGACCATTTATAGATAGCTTGAGGACCTCCCTTCTTGAGCAAGAAAAGAGAAACCTTTTGCTATGATACCACTGTAACATTTAATGGCCTAAATACTTGTGTGTAGCAGAAATTAGCATGAACATAGTGGGCATTTCATTAGAATAGATTCCTAATGAGAATTACAAGAGTGCTTGGGTGGAGAGAGCAACAAAAAGCATAACACCTAGTTAGATAGCATGAACAATACTTTCAAAAGAGAGAGAAATTAAGCTATTGACAACAGTTGAGGACCGGATTTACATGGAGCCGGTCCCCCCTCCAAAAAGCTTTGTATTATGGTTTCTCCCATCAAGAGAGACATTGTACAATACAATTCTTTGTGTTCCTTCAAGACTAGCTAGTGCAATGAAGATGAACGATTCATGCACTAAACAAAACACTTATCAAACACAACATCAATTATCTCCGGTCTCAGACCCAAGACCTCACACACCTTCGAAGATGGTGAGAGCTAGCGGGGTATGAGAGTAGATTGAGAGGAAGGAGTATTCTTACGAGAAAGATGTACATCTCCTCACATAATTACTCATATTAGCATACCTTAGCTTAGTAATTAGCATGGTAGAGGAGATGAGCATGCATTGAAGCTTGGCTCTTGGTTGGATTTGCATCACAAAGCCAAGAGTTGTTGGTGTAGGCCTCCCTTCTCACAAGCTTGGAGTAGGTGATAAGCTTTCCATTGAAGCTTGAGAAGGAGAGAGAGTCTTCTTTACTTCACACATGAGATTGTGTGAGTGTGTGTGTGTGTGTGTGTGTGATAATGCCTTGCAAAAATCAGCCCCCTCTCTCTCTTGGTTGACCCCTCTTGCTATTTGCTCATGCTCCCAGTCTCATTGGACCTCCCTAGGGCTAGCCAATGATAATTAAGCAGTATAAGTGATAGCCTTCTGACATGTGTCCCCCTTTCCCCTTTTGTGAGAGCTTTATGCAATTAATAAATGCAACTAAACTCTCATTGGACCCCTTTGCGCCTCCTGGCCAATAGGAATCAAGCAAGCCATTGGGCTACTGAATGCTCATTGCACCCCTTGGGAGACTGTCCAATACTCTTCTAGAGAGCTTAATTCTCATTGGTTCTTTTATTAAGTGTTTTTAAATTAATTAAACTAGATTTACTCTAGCCTAATTCTCATTGGTCCACCTCCAAGGCCATCCAATAGCAATTGGGTACACCTTGTGGGCATCTGGGCTAGGGAGCTGACATGTGTCCCTTATTCCCTTTGTGTAGAGGGAGCTTGTGTGTGTGTGTGTGTGTGTGTGTGTGTGTGTGTGTGTGTGTGTGTGTGTGTGTGTGTGACTTTCTCTCTCATTCCCTACAAACAAGGCTCACCCCCTCCTATGTAGGGATTCGTATAGACTTTTGGGACACACACAAAGCATCCAGTTCCCCCCATGGCTGACCTTTGGACACAACCTTTGGATTTTGGAAGTCTTAATGGGCTGAACCTTAGGGTCTTTTTAGCCCATTGTTGCACATGGCTCTTTTGTAGATGGCCCCCCCTTTGGATCCCTATTTTCCCTCCTTTGGATCCCTACTGCGGTCGGTCTGCTAGCTTAACCAATATTCTAGATTTTTCTCCCCTGGCACTTCCCCATATTAAATGATCAGTTTAACATGAGAAAATCATTTAGGAGAATTAGATATTGATTATTATGACATTACCTCTCTCTTGAAATCATAGTCGTCCTCGACTATGGTGTAGAGAAGATAAAGCATATTCATGAGTCCTTTTCTTAGCGGGTAGAGGATCCCTATGTTACCCTACGACATCATTCCACAATGGATGACTAGTCCATTTGGCGCTTGAGAGCCTGAGGCTGCCGCAAGCATGTCTGCACATTAGTCCTATCAATCTTCCATAGTAGAGTGACAAGCTCTACTTGGTGTTTGGGAGACGTCGTCTCCGCAAACTTGATCTAAGCATACATACTACTTCATTTTTGTGCACAATAAAGAAAAAGAGAGTCTTATAAGACAAAAACTTTGTTCAGTTTTAACATTTTGTACATTTGCTTACTCTTGGGAAGCATTGTAAGCATTAACAAGGTTTAGGTTATCCTTTAATTGTATGCCTTGCATCCATCTAGCATCTTCAAAAGAATAATTCTTAAACTTAATAAGCTATCGTCGGATAGTCTTACCGCCTCTTAGTACCTTGTCTTCATGTCGAAGAATGGACTCGGGCTGCAGCACCTCTTCTTGGTCCTCGATCTCCAGTAGGTCTTAAGTAGTTGGTTCTTGAGGTGGCTCTCCTTTGTAAGGAGTTAATACGTTCACATGGAAATCATTGTGTATGAGCCAATGATTGGGCAACTTGAGTTGATAGGCCATCTCGTTGATTGGCCTAAGAATCTGGAAGGGACCATAGTACCTTTTTGCTAGTTTAGCATAGTACTTTTGGTGTCACGTAGGATTCTTGCCCGTCGTGTGCCTTAATCGAGCCTTGGGAAATTTTAATAAGACCCAATCATTTTCTTTAAAGGCTTGGGCTCTTCTGTGCTTGTCAGTTTTTCCTTTGTTGTGAGATAGAGATAGCATCCTTAATCTTTTGAAAAGATTCTTGTAGGTCTCGGCTATACTCATCTGCAGCGAAGATCTTCCCATGTACCTTAAGTAGCAAGGGACTTTTTGATCTTCCCTCAATTACCTCAAAAGGTGCTTTTCCCGTGGAAGTATGTACGGTGTTATTGTAAGCATGAGGTAAGTACTTCTGCCATTGGGATCTTTGATCTACTTGCGTTACATAGGCTTTTAGTAGATCGAGAATTGTTAGGTTAGCTATTTCACTGTGGCCATCCGTTTGTGGATGATAGGCCGAAGAGAAGTTTAGCCTTGTCCCTAGATTCTCAAAGAGACCCTTCCAGAAATTAATGGTCATTCTATGATCTCTATCCGACACTATGGACATTGGCAAGCCATGGTACTTGAAAATTTGTGAAATGAAGAGGGTTGCCATTTGATGGGCTTTGATAGTCTTTTTGACAGGTATGAAATGAGCTTGTTTACTGAACTTGTCTACTATCGTCCATATTTCCGTATTCCCATGGATAGACTTAGGCAATCCAAAGATAAAATCCATGGATATGCTCTCCCATGGTGAATTAGGGATTGGCAAGGGTTGAAGCAATCCAGGTTGCTTCCCTCTATCAAATTTTGTCTTTTGGCATACCACACATTTAGAAACATACTCTTGTATGTTCACTTTCATGGTAGGCCAATAGAAATATGTTTCAGTTCCCTTTAAGGTAGACTGAATCCCTCTATGCCCTGCATAAGGAGGAGCATGAGATTCATACATTACTTTATCACGTAGTGAGTTAGTAACGCATAGTCCATTGCCATAGAGAAGATAACCATATTGTAAAGTAAATGGTTCTTCTTTCTTCCCTCTTGCAAGGGCTGAAATTACATCTCTAAAATCGGGATCAATAGCATACTCATCTATCATTGAAGATAGATCATTGTGAGTTGCTATGGAAACCACATTCACTCTCGGCCGTCTTGAGAGTGCATCAACTACTTGATTATGCTTGCTAGCAATGTGAGCAATATGAAAATGAAATTGCAAAAGGAAATTTGCCCACCTCATTTGTTTGTCAGAGAGCTTGGTCTGCGTCATGAAGTACTTAAGACTTTGGTGATCCGTTCGCAGAATGAAAGGAGTCCCCAATAAATAGTGCTTCCATGAGTCTAAGTCATGCAGAACTGCAAGGAGTTCCTTCTCATATATGCCTAGAGCTTGCTCAACAGGGTCGAGCCTTCGACTTTCATAGCCTATGGCGTGCCCTTCTTGAAGCAAAACAGGTCCAAGGCAATCACCACAAGCATCACATTGGACCTCAAATGGTTTTGAGAGATCCGGTAATGTAAGCACAGGTTGAGAGATAAGCTTTTCGAAAGCATTGTTCTCCTTAGCAAACCATGTATACCTAACTCTCTTCTTTGTTAGGTCATGTAATGGTCCCGTAATTTGTGAGAACTTTTCTATGAAGCGTCTATAGTATACACACGTACCTATAAAGCTTCTTAGTTCATGACGATTCCTTGGTTTAGGCCATCCTTTTATTAGCTCTAACTTTGATGGATCCATTTGGATGCCATCTTGAGAGATAATGTGACCTAAATACTGAATCTCTTGCAAGAAAAATTCACTTTTCTTTCGATTTACATAAAGTTTATTCTCTCTTAAAACTTGAAATAATACATGGAGGTGTTGTTTGTGTTCGTGTAATGAATTAGAGTAGATGATAATATCATCAAAGAACACTCCAACGAAGGTTCGATGAGGCCTGAACAACTTCTCCACCAAGCGGTTGAATGTGGCTGGTGCATTGGTCAAGCCAAAAGGCATGACAATGTATTCGTAAAGACCAAATGTGGTGCGAAATGCAGTCTTTACAATGTCTTGATCAACTATCCTTATTTGATGATAGCCACTTTTTAGGTCAATCCTAATGAAGTAGGTCGATCCTTGTAACTTATCAAATAGGTCTTCTACCCGTGGAACGGGAAACCTATTCTTGATAGTGATCCTATTTAGTGCTCTATAGTCGACACACATACGATATGTGCCATCTTTCTTTTGCACTAATAGCACAGGTGAGCAAAATGGAGATGAGCTAGGCCTAACCATGCCCTTCTCAACTAACTCATGCACTTGCCGCATAATCTCCTCTTGTTGAGCTTGAGAAACTCTATAAGGAGGTTTGTTAGGCGGTGAACTTCCTGGAAGAAGTTCAATTGCATGGTCATCATTACCTCGTTTAGGAGGTAGCTCACAAGGGATGTCGTCAATAAAGACATCTTGAAACCCCTTGAGAAAATTGGATAAATCTAATTCCTTTTGGTTGCTTTTATTTTCTTTTGCTAAAGCATTAGGTTCATTTTGAGAATCTTTAACAAAAATCATGTACACAGAAATAGAGCTCTTTATTGACTTGTTGAAAGCTGGTGTATGTACAATGGGGATAGTGTTACCCATTTCCTTAGCATCTATATACATGTCTTTTTCCCTGAACTTAAAGGAGATTCTCCTTTCAGGGAATTTAACATTGGCAGCCAGGCGGTCAAACCATGGTGCCCCTAGGATTACATCCTCATGCCTGAGAGGAGAGATAAAGAAGTCCTCTTTGTCCACATAGCTTTGGACATGAAGCCTCAATTTCCCGATTAAGGGAGTGACTGAAGCTTCTTGCCCCTTGAAAGCACTGTCTGCGGGTAGGACATCTCCCATCTCGTAGGCTTGTATGCCTAGCTTGGTGGCCAACTCTATAGATATAAAATTGTGAGTACAACCAGGGTCAAAGAGAATAAAAGCATCATGTTCTCTTACCTTTCCCCAAGCATGGCATAGAGGAGATCCTTTGTGGTGAGTTTGGTGATTCTCCTCCTCTTGGATTTCAACCAAGGTAGCTTGGAGTAGGTGATAAGCTTTCCATTGAAGCTTGAGAAGGAGAGAGAGTCTTCTTTACTTCACACATGAGATTGTGTGAGTGTGTTTGTGATAATGCCTTGCAAAAATCAGCCCCCTCTCTCTCTCTCTTGGTCGACCCCTCTTGGTATTTGCTCATGTTCCCAGTCTCATTGGACCTCCCTAGGGCTAGCCAATGATAATTAAGCAGTATAAGTGATAGCCTTCTGACATGTGTCCCCCTTTCCCCTTTTTTGAGAGCTTTATGCAATTAATAAATGCAACTAAACTCTCATTGGACCCCTTTGCGCCTCCTGGCCAATAGGAATCAAGCAAGCCATTGGGCTACTGAATGCTCATTGCACCCCTTGGGAGACTGTCCAATAGTCTTCTAGAGAGCTTAATTCTCATTGGTTCTTTTATTAAGTGTTTTTAAATTAATTAAACTAGATTTACTCTAGCCTAATTCTCATTGGTCCACCTCCAAGGCCATCCAATAGCAATTGGGTACACCTTGTGGGCATCTGGGCTAGGGAGCTGACATGTGTCCCTTATTCCCTTTGTGTAGAGGGAGCTTGTGTGTGTGTGTGTGTGTGTGTGTGTGTGTGTGTGTGTGAATTTCTCTCTCATCCCCTACAAGCAAGGCTCGCCCCCTCCTATGTAGGGATTCGTAGAGACTTTTGGGACACACACAAAGCATCCAATTCCCCCCATGGTTGACCTTTGGACACAATCTTTGAATTTTGGAACCTTAGCATTTTGGAAGTCTTAATGGGCTGAACCTTAGGGTCTTTTTAGCCCATTGTTGCACATGGATCTTTTGCAGATGGCCCCCCCTTTGGATGCGTATTTTCCCTCCTTTGGATCCCTACTGTGGCGGTCTGCTAGCTTAACCAATATTCTAGCTTTTTCTCCCCTTGCACTTCCCCATATTAATGTTACCATATCATGTGGTAGTGATGTGTGTGAACACACTAGGACCGTCGGGGCATTTTTTCCCTCTTTAGGAGGTTTTTTCCCCCGTGCATTGTATTTACACCCATCACTCTAGGGCTATCTATCTTTCCATTGTACACTAAGTTATACACTCTCTATTGTGTGCCTTGAGCTTCCTTCGTCTTCTCCAAGCTGTGTGTGTATCTCTATAACCCTAATTCCAATAATTGGTATCAGAGCAGGTCACGTCCTCCTGGGCTTAGTCGCCAGCTGCTCCAGAACACTCCTGCTCACTTTCTCCGATTTCAGTGTGCTTTGGCGAGCGTTCGCAGGCTCATTTCGGCCTCCGTTTCCACTACAGGCAGTACTGCACATGCTATTTCGTCATTTTGTGCATAATTTCTGTCAGTGCCGTTTTCTGCATAGCAGGTGCCTCTACGGTTTGTGCTATATAGCACAGGTTGTTCCCGCTCTGTTTCTCCTATTTTCGGGCAGTTTTCACATCAGGTGCAACATTTACCATGGTTGACAACAACAACACACATGTGTTCAAGATGTTTGCTGCTGAGGACAGGTTGGATGGGGACAACTACCCTATGTGGGCTTATATGGTGCAACATGTTCTTGTGTCAAAAGGTGTCTGGAACATTGTGCAGGGCATTGATGTACATCCTGGTTCTGAGGATGTAGGCGATGTTGAGGATGTTGCAGGTCTTGCTGCAAGGTTTGCAGCTGTTAGAGTTGTTTTGCCTACGGGAGAACAAGCTCGTTGGGATGTTAAGGGTGCGCAGGCTCATGCATTGATTGCGTTGTCTGTGAAGCGCACCATTGTTCCTCACATCCATTCAGCAAAATCTGCAAAACAGGCTTGGGATATTTTAGCAGGTCTTTATGCAAGCCGCAATGAGGCTAAAATTGCTTTGCTGCGTAAAGAGCTGGAGTCGAAGATTATGCATAAGGAAGATGATATGGACACTTTCCTTGCTAGTGTCAAGGATATCAATGAGCAACTTATTTCTGCGGGTGAAGTCATTTCAGACAGTTCCCTTGTGCAGACTGTTCTTGATGCCTTACTAGATTCCTACCAGACTTTTGCTAGTACTTGCAGACTGATGACCCAAGGAATCCTGAAGTTGTCAAGTTTGATGCATTATGCACATTGTTGTTGCAAGAGTCACTTTCTAGAAAAAACAGGACTAGGCAGCGTGCAGTTGAACATGCTTTTATTGCTTCTCAAAGAAAGGGTGGTAATAGTAATGCCGCCACTTCTTATGGTTCTGCTGCGAGTGGCAAAAATTCTGTTCCTAATGCTTCTGCTGGCAGCACTTCGTCTGGAAATTTTGGTGATAAGGGCAAAAAGAAGATGCGTTGCCATTATTGTAAAGCTAATGATCACTTGATCAAGTCGTGTCCTAAGTTGAAGGCCAAAGAGGCTAAGAAGAAAGGGGTGGTTCCACTGCAAATGCTGGTTCCACTACAAATGTAGCCATTGCTGATGTTGATGCAGAATGGGCTTTTAGCGCAGAGTGCACTTACAATCCTGATGTCCATGATGCATGCTTGTCAGTTGCTGCAGATTCACATGTGTGGTATTTCGACAGTGGTGCTACAAAGCACATTACCTCACATCGTGAATTGTTTACCTCTCTTGAGTCCAGTCCCTCATGGGAATTCAGTAACTTGTGCCAACAACGCCTCTTATCCAGTTCAAGGAGTTGGAAAGATTGTGCTCACTGCTGCTAATGGAAGTTCCTTCACACTTGTTGATGCACTTTATGTACCTGGGATCAAGAAGAATCTCTTGTATGTATCCGCACTTGCTAGACTTGGACATGTAGTCAAATTTGTAGATGACAGATGTACAGTTCATGATCTCAGTTTCGGTGATGAAATTGTTGCATCTGGGCTTTTGTGCCGTGGGTTGTATAAGCTCACTTTGTATGACAAGTGTGGACAAAATTTTGCAAATGATGTTGCAGATTCAAGGGCTATTTCAGATGAAAAACTTAGGCATGCACGTTTTGGTCATCTGAATTTTTTCAATTTGCTGCGTTTGCAGAAATCTGATATGGTTGCTTCTTTGCCGCCTCTTGAAGCACCTGTCAAACATGTTTGTGAAGGCTGTATTTTGGGTAAGATGAAGCGTTCTAAATTTCCAAAGGATGGTTCAGTTCGGGCCACATGCAGGTTGCAGCTTGTGCATAGTGATGTTTGTGGGCCCATGCAAACTCCGTCCTTGGGCAATTACCTGTACTTCGTGACTTTCATTGATGACTACTCCAGGCATGCATGGGTATTTCCGCTTAAAGCGAAGTCCAAAGTTTTTATGTGCTTCAAACAATTTCTGGCTATGGCTGAAAATGTCTCGAAATGTACTATGGGCACCCTCCGTTCCGATCGAGGGGGGGAGTATATGTCTCATGAATTTAATGCATTTTTGGCTAGTCGTGGGATAAAACACCAATGTACAATGCCTTATACACCTCAGCAAAATGGTGTTGCTGAGAGTAAAAACAGGTCACTGACGGAAATGGCACGATGTATGGTCAAAAGTCAAGCTTTACCGCATTCTTTTTGGCTTGAGGCCATCATGTGTGCCACTTATGTACTTAATAGGTGTCCTACGAATGCTTTGCAGTCTATTACTCCATATGAAGAATGGCATGATAGAAAGCCTTCTATTGAGCACATGGGTGTTTTTGGCTGTTTGGCATATGCTTTGGTGCCACAAGTGCAGCGCAGAAAATTGGATGATAAGGCTGTCAAATGTATTTTTGTTGGTTATAGTGCTGAAAGCAAAGGTTACAGGTTGTATCATCCGCAAACAAAACGTATTCTGGTTTCTCAAGATGTAGTGTTTGTGGAAGATTTTGTTCAGCCCTTGCTGTCATGTACTAGAGACAGTAATGTAAGCTCACAGGACATTTATGACACTTTGTTGCCTCTTTTCCATGGTGGAAATACGAATGTAAGTTCCAATGAGGCAAATGTACAGCCTATGGGGGTTTCTGAAAATGTTTTAGATCAGCCTATTACTGATGCAAAGGTACATGATGTACTTGATGAGGAAAGGGCTGAAAATGAGCAGGTTAGAGGTATGCCAAAATGGCTGGTGCACACTTTGCATGACAGATGCACCTTTGTCTAGTTGTACTCGTTCAGGCTCTCGCCATGCATCTTATGCATCAGATTGTTATGCTTTGGCTGTGTCTAGTTTACATGATGTTGAGGAGCCTCTGTCTTTTGATGAAGCACAGAATTCAGAAAATTGGATGGCTGCCATGCAATCAGAATATGATGCACTTATAGAAAATGACACATGGACTTTATGTGATTTGCCTCCTGGCAAAAAGGCCATTGGTACGAACTGGGTTTACAAGTTGAAACGCAAGCCGGATGGTGAGATCGATCGCCATAAGGCTCGACTTGTTGCAAATGGTTATGCACAGCAAAAAGGCATAGATTATGAAGAGACTTTTTCTCCCACTTGTCGTATGACTACTGTGTGTTTTCTATGTGCATTGGAAACTCATTTTGGTTGGGATGTACATCAATCAGACATTGTTACTGCTTTCTTCAATGGTGACATATTTGAGGAAGTTTATGTAACGCAGCCTCGCGGTTTTGTCATAAAAGGACAAGAGGACAAAGTGTGCAGATGTAAGAAGGCTTTGTATGGGTTGAAGTAATCTCCTCGTGCTTGGTATGAGAAAGCTGACACTCATTTGGTTAAACGAGGCTTTTGTAACAGTCCAACAGAAAGCACATTGTATGTAAAGCGTGAGGATGATGTATTTCTCCTTGTGGTTCTCTATGTCGATGATTTGCTGATCACTGGACCAAATGAGAGACATATTGCTGAATTTAAGGCTGATTTGAATGCTACTTTCAAGATGAAAGATTTGGGACTGTTGCATCATTACTTGGGTATACAGTTCAAGCAGTGTGATGGTGGTATTACCTTGTGTCAAAAAAGTTACATAGAGACATTGCTATGTAAGTTTGGACTTGAGGATTGCAAAACTATTGCCACTCCCATGGAAACTGGTTTGAAGTTGAGTCTACATGATGCTGGCGATCCTGCTGAAGTCACTCTTTACCAAACTGCTGTTGGCTGCCTCATTTATGTATGCAACACGAGGCCACATATTCAGTTTGCAGTCTCACAGGTCAACAGATTTATGCATAGCCCAAGGCCTAAGCATTGGCAAGCTGTCAAGAGGATTTTCTGCTACCTTAGTGTCACTTTACATCTTGGCTTGTTTAATCCCAAGGGGGGATCATTGCCGCCAGACTTACATGCTTTTTTAGACTCAGATTGGGCTCGTTGTTTTGACACGCGAGTGTCCACAAGTGGTTTTTGTTTCATGCTTGGCAGTTCATGTATATCATGGTTGAGCAAGAAGAAACCTACTGTGGCCACTTCGAGTTGTGAGGTTGAGTACAGGGCAGTCTTCACAGCTACGGTTGAGTGTGTATGGCTCAGACGCCTTATGGCTGATTTGGGTGTTGGACAGGACACTGCCAACACTATCTACGCTGACAGTCAGAGCGCATTGGCAATTGCGAGGAACCCAGTTTCTCATGCTCGCACAAAGCACATTGAGGTGCATTACCACTATGTCAGGGAGAGGCTCTCAGCAGGAGAGATCAACTTGTCTTATGTGCCAACACAGGACAACCTTGCAGATCTTTTCACAAAGGCATTGTCTCGTGAGAAGCTTGAAGCTTTCCGCAAAGCTTTGGGCTTACTCCCCTTTGTGGACTGATCCTGTCCTCAGGGCATGGAACTTCCCTTTACTCATGTGCCAGCTCTCGTTCATCGCATCACTCCAGGGGGATTTGTTACCATATACAGGTGGTAGTGATGTGTGTGAACACACTAGGACCGTCGGGGCATTTTTTCCCTCTTTAGGAGGTTTTTTCCCCCGTGCATTGTATATACGCCCATCACTCTAGGGCTATCTATCTGTCCATTGCACACTAAGTTATACACTCTCTATTGTGTGCCTTGAGCTTCCTTCGTCTTCTCCAAGCTATGTGTGTTTCTCTGCAACCCTAATTCCAACTATTAAATGATCAGTTTAACATGAGAAAATCATTTAGGAGAATTAGATATTGATTATTATGACATTACCTCTCTCTTGAAATCATAGTCGTCCCTGACTATGGTGTAGAGAAAATAAAGCATATTCATGAGTCCTTTTCTTAGCGGGTAGAGGATCCCTATGTTACTCTACGACATCATTCCACAATGGATGACTATTCCGTTTGGCGCTTGAGAGCTTAAGGCTGTCGCAAGCATGTCTGCACATTAGTCCTATCAATCGTCCATAGTAGAGTGACAAGCTCTACTTGGTGTTTGGGAGACGTCGTCTTCGCAAACTTGATCTAAGCATGCATACTACTTCATTTTTGTGCACAATAAAGAAAAAGAGAGTCTTATAAGACAAAAACTTTGTTCATTTTTAACATTTTGTACATTTGCTTACTCTTGGGAAGCATTGTAAGCATTGACAAGGTTTAGGTTATCCTTTAATTGTATGCCTTGCATCCATCTAGCATCTTCAAAAGAATAATTCTTAAACTTAATAAGCTATCGTCGGATAGTCTTACCGCCTCTTAGTACCTTGTCTTCATGTTGAAGAATGGACTCGGGCTGCAGCACCTCTTCTTGGTCCTCGATCTCCGGTAGGTCTTAAGTAGTTGGTTCTTGAGGTGGCTCTCCTTTGTAAGGAGTTAATACGTTCACATGGAAATCATTGTGTATGAGCCAATGATTGGGCAACTTGAGTTGATAGGCCATCTCGTTGATTGGCCTAAGAATCTGGAAGGGACCATAGTACCTTTTTGCTAGTTTAGCATAGTACTTTTGGTGTTCCGTAGGATTCTTGCCCATGGTGTGCCTTAATCGAGCCTTGGGAAATTTTAATAAGACCCAATCATTTTCTTTAAAGGCTTGGGCTCTTCTTTGCTTTTCAGCAGCAGCAGCCTTTTGCCTTTGTTGTGAGATAGAGATAGCATCCTTAATCTTTTGAAAAGATTCTTGTAGGTATCGGCTATACTCATGTGCAACGAAGATCTTTCCATGTACCTTAAGTAGCAAGGGACTTTTTGATCTTCCCTCAATTACCTCAAAAGGTGCTTTTCCCGTGGAAGTATGTACGGTGTTTAAGGTAAAGTACTTCTCCCATTGGGATCTTTGATCTACTTCCGTTACATAGGATTTTAGTAGATCGAGAATTGTTAGGTTAGCTATTTCACTTTGGCCATCCGTTTGTGGATGATAGGCCGAAGAGAAGTTTAGCCTTGTCCCTAGATTCTCAAAGAGACCCTTCCAGAAATTACTGGTCATTCTAGGATCTCTATCCGACACTATGGACATTGGCAAGCCATGGCACTTAAAAATTTGTGAAATGAAGAGGGTTGCCATTTGATGGGCTTTGATAGTCTTTTTGACAGGTATGAAATGAGCTTGTTTACTGAACCTGTCTACTATCGTCCATATTCCCGTATTCCCATGGATAGACTTAGGCAATTCAAAGATAAAATCCATGGATATGCTCTCCCATGGTGAATTAGGGATTGGCAAGGGTTGAAGCAATCCAGGTTGCTTCCCTCTATCAAATTTTGTCTTTTGTCATACTTGTTGCAAAAGACTATGCGCAGCAGAAAAGCATATATTATGAAGAAACTTTTGCTCCCACTTGTTGTATAACTACTATTTGTTTTCTATGTGCATTGGCAGCTCATTTTGGTTGGGATATACATTAATCCGATATTGTTACTGCTTTCTTGAATGGTGAAATTTTTGAGGAAGTCTATGTAACACAACCTCGCGGTTTTGTCAAGAAAGGACAAGAGGACAAAGTGTGCAGATGTAAGAAGGCTTTGTATGGGTTGAAGCAATCGGTATGAGAAAGCTAACACTCATTTGGTCAAATGAGGCTTTTGTAACAGTCCAATAGAAATCACATTGTATGTTAAACATGAGGGCAATGTACTTCTCATTGTTGTTCTTTATGTGGATGATTTGTTGATCACTGGTCCCAATGAGGCACACATTGCTGAATTTAAGACTAATTTAAATGCTACTTTCAAGATGAAAGATGTGGGGTTGTTGCATCATTACTTGGGCATATGGTTTAAGCAGTGTGATGGTGGTATTGCCTTGTGTTAAAAAAGCTCCATAGAGAAATTTCTATGTAAGTTTGGACTTGATGATTGCAAACCTATTGCCACTCCCATGGAAACAAGTTTGAAGTTGAGTCTACATGATGCCGGTGATCCTACTGATGTCATTCTTTACCAAACTGTTGTTGGCAGTCTCTTTTATGTATGCAACATGAGGCCAGATATTCAGTTTGCAGTCTCACGGGTCAACAGATTTATGCATAGCCCAGGGTCTAAGCATTGGCAGGCAGTCAAGACGATTTTTCTCTACTTGAGTGGCACTTTGTATCTTCGCTTGTTTTATCCCAAGGGGGGATCATTGCCGCCATATTTACATGCTTTCTCGGACTCATATTGGGCTGGTTGTTATGACACGTGAGTGTCCACAAGTGGTTTTTGTTTCATGCTTGGCAGTTCATGTTTTTCATGGTTGATCAAGAAGCAACCTATTGTGGCCACTTCCAGTTGTGAGGCTAAGTACAGGGCAGTCTTCACAGCTACGGTTGAGTGTGTATGGCTCAGACGCCTGTGGATGATTTGGGTGTTGGACAAGACAATGCCAACATCATCTACACTAACAGTCAGAGCGCATTGGCAGTTGCGAGGAACCCAATTTTTCATGCTCGCACAAATCACATTGAGGTGCATTACCACTATGTCAGCGAGAGGCTCTCAACAGGAGAGGTCAGCTTGGCTTATGTGCCAACACAGGATAACCTTACAAATCTTTTCACAAAGAAATTGTCTCCTAAGAAGTTCGAAGCTGTCTGTAAAGCTTTGGGCTTGCTCCCCTTTGTGGACTGATCATGTCCTCAGGGCATGGCACTTCCCTTTATTCTTCGCGCCAGCCCTCGTTCACTGCATCACTCCCAAGGGGGATTTGTTGCCATATACATGTGGTACTGATGTGTGTGAACACAATAGGACCACCGGGGCTTTTTTTCCCTCTTTAAAAGGTTTTCCCCCCCGTGCATTGTATATACGCCCATCACTCTAGGGCTATCTATCTTTCCATTGCACACTAAGTAATACACTCTCTATTGTGTGCCTTGAGCTTCTTTGTCTTCTCCAAGTTGTGTGCGTTTCCCTACAACCCTAATTCCAACACTCCATTTGTATGACGCATCTATGAAAAGTTGAAGAAATTAAAGTTTCCATGTTGCATCAATCAAGGATTGTGATGTTATTGGTAAGTACATTTAGTTCATGTGTAATGGCCTATCAAGGCATTTGTCTAGTACTTATGCAGACCACCCAAAATGGTCATAAGCCAGTCACGTAGCAAATTCCAAGGGGAATCCCTTCCAAAGCTTGGTCACTCAGAATGGGAGGATTCCCTAATTGGAGCAAGCTTTCCAAAGCGGGCATGATTTCTATTATGCATGTTTTATAATTCTATGGACAAGGGGCCAGAAGTTAGAACCCATTAGTCATCAAGATTCTACAATGAATATCTTGTGCACCTGATCTCAGCATTGGCCAATTTTAGGTACGCTTTGTCACTGCAATTATGACATGCATTCATTGCGGGTTACTTTTATGCTTCCACTACTCCATATAATTCAACAAGGTTGATTATTTGTCAATGATTGAAAAGGTCAGTTTTATTTTTGAGATAGTGTATCATGCATGGCATGTGAATGTCTTCAGAAGCATCAAATGGCTATGAGATAGAAGTTGGATAAAGTTTTTAACAATTCATTATGTGAAGCAAGGCTTCAATTTTATGCATATCTCATAGTAGCTTCCAAAGTTTGAGATGTGCTATCAACGTACGAACTTGGAGGACTTTGTAATGTATATGAATGGTCTTTCACTGGGTGCCGATATGAACCAAGGCAAGAGGGCTAACATTGTACATGCAACACCTCTCTATATATTTGAATCCGTGGATATGAGCCAGATTCAAGCAAGGACATCAAAATTAGACTAAAAATTTACTCTCATGTGCTTTTGAATTTTGAGACAACTACCATAGATGGGTGACAAGGTTACAGAATTTCAAGTTTTTTTGTGTGTGTTTTTAACCTTTAATTTGAAAGGATCTTGATTGTTGTGCAAAGCAAAATGCTTTGAAGGACATAAAAAGAAGCAAGGCTTCTACCCCATGTGAAGGTATTGCTCATTGACTTTAGGATATGGACTGTTGTGCAAAGAAAAGAACTTCGGAGGACATAAAAAAAAAGCAAGGCTTCTACCCCATGTTAAGGTACTACTCATAGACTTAGGATCAAGGGAAATGGCACACATATTTGGGGAATTGGCATTCTTTTATGACAAGGTAAGCATGTCAGCTCAAAAAATAGTGGCCATCATTGTCGCCAAGGGCTTATCACTCTATTTGCATAGTTGCATGCACAACGTTCTAGTAAGGTGGAATTAATTCCACTCAATCAATGTTTACGCTTCTTCTATAACATGAAATACTCTATCAAGGATAGCATTCTCCACCTAATGGTCAAGGTGGATTCAGTTTGACGTGGTCTCCACATGCACTGGAATCGCATGCTTCTTTAAGAATAGGTAATATCTTTTTTATTTCTAGTGATTTTCTATTGAGAATTCTTTCGTTCAAACTCTTGCAAGGTTTACTTATAATAACCTTCTACTCAATAGCAATTGAGACTGGTATATTTTCTTGCGTTCATTGCAAATGACTGCATCAATGGGGCACTCTAAATTGATGGCTATACACACAAGGTGCATGTAATACAGGTACTAATTTCTTATGTAGTAGATAGGCATGGCCCGGCTATCAAGGAACTAGTTCATTTGCTACATGACTCTTCTAGGAGAGCCTTAAGGCACACAATTTCTTGCTTACATTACACTACAAGGCACGTCTTCAACAAAACCAAAGAATACCCAATATGACTGCTTTCTTTGGGTCTTGCGAATCTTTCTCTTCTTTCAATGGGAGATATGATCGTTTCAAAGATCTAGTTGTGAATATGATTCCAACTTGAGAGGATCTCCTACTTTGTCTATAGCACCTGGTGTGTCTATAGAAGATTTTTTTTTTGCATACGACCTAACTTGTGAATTAAAAAATCATTAGATCAATGACAATGGTCTCTTTTTGGCCTCTTCACACTTGGGGTTTCAAGGAAAGACCTTAATGACTAAGTGCATCATACCAATCTGTGTATAATCACCATTGGTATCACAGTAGCCTCTATTGGTCTCAGCTACCTAATGATTTAAGTTGTTTCTTTTTAGAATATGAAGAAGGGGTTCGCATTTCCAAGGCAACACCAAGTTCTTGGACAAAAGAAAACCTAGGGTTTTTCCTAGTTGTACAACAACATTGTGCAAAATTTTTTTTCATGCACGTGACATGGTCATGCATAGCTACATGGTAGCCATTATGGGAAGCATTAGAGGTTGGTGTACCAAATACCTCCTCTGCTAAATTTTCCTTATCCCTACTAATTTTCCTATGATGGAATTGTAGGTTCACTTTGGGTGTTTAATAATCTTTTTGTGGTTACCTCTCTTAAGAAGGTCAGAGTCCCTAGGTGCTAGCCACATCTGCTTATTAGACCATTTTGAGAATGTGATATCGGAAAAAAATGCAATGGAAAAAAATTGTGAGATATCTAGTAAGACTTGTTAATGTAATGAGTACTATAAAAAACATTAACGAATGGTTGTTTCACCTTTTTAGGTTGCAATTTTGCATTCCTATTATGCATATAGCAAGGCCATGTCCTCTTAATGAAAAATTATTTGTATCTAGATGTGATTTATGTTTACATTCTATTATGGTCCAAATGTTTTGGTAGGGCTATCTCAAAAATGCAGGGGTAAGTATTTCATTCTTTTTGAAGAGCTATTTACACACGTATTCCCTCATCTTTCATGTATGCTATGAACATAATATCCACCATGAGCATTGGGAACTACAAATAATTAGTCATGGATATGAAAGCTTCGATACAATATTACTAAATACATTCACACTAGGTGTTATGGGCCTTAGTGTTTAGCAAAGGCATATTTATAGAAAAATGCAACCTCATGAATTTGATAACTTATTAAGATTTTTAGTAGCACATGTGTAGTACCTCTAAGGGATTTATTATGGGTCTACCAACCACCATACACAATCATGGCTTGGTATGGGTGCTTGTAGTTAGATTGCCTAAAAGTTGTAAGCTTACTCCAATCAAGTCCACTCTTTAACCAAGTTGGTTGTTACCAATCTATATCGATTATATAGTTTACCTTGTACAAATGGTTGGAAATACAACTCAATATCAATAATGTCAATCATCCATAGATAGATCAAGTGTTAATCAAGTGCTAGAGTATATGCTAAGAGCATACATTAGTCAGAAGCAATCCGATTGGATAGATTACCTCTCTAGTTTGGAGTTTGCTTATATGATGCAAAGCATGTTACGACTAAATTTAGTCCCTTCATGCTTATGAACATTTTCATCCTCTATCACAAGTTATGGTGGGGTTGGCTAATGATAAAGCATGTCAGCAAGTCAAGGACTTCATCCATGAAATATGGATATGTTGAATGTTGCTCATCAATAATTGATACAAGAACTATGCCGATTAGACATGTCGATAAGTCATTCTCACGGAAAGTTAAGAAGACGTATTCTTATGTATTCTAGAACCTTTAGAAAGTTTAAAAATTGGTCATTCATTTAGTTACCTCTTAATTGTGGTGACTCATTGTTAGCGGGTCATCACGATGGATGTTTGTAGCATAGCTATTTGTCACTAACATAATGTTAATACTCAGGGAAGTGACTTGGATGGCACGAAGACTATTTAAGGTTGTCAGTCCTCAAGAAGTGAACCTAACAAACAAACGCATCAATTCAACAATCAAATCACCACTCCCAGATAAAAAAATTTGCTTATGTCCTTTCTCACCGTTCTAGGTCATCGTGCCATTTTGATGACTAAACGGACTTGGATAGTAACAAAACTTTAAGGGAAGCCATATTAAGTTTGAAGGCACTATCCTACAAAGTCTAATTGAAATCTAACAAGGTACCAAAATCCCAATAGAACAGTTTAGATAAGTTGCCCTAAGGTCTAAGAACACTCTCCTATGGTCAAAATGTCAAAAAATAGTGATTTAAGTACTGAAAACTAAAGATTAGTCTCGTCGAGGTGTAGTCACAAACCTTGATAGAACTTGAAATGCTTACACTTGATTGAAAGAGCAAGGAAAGAGGAACACAATGTAAGTTTTGGAATCAAAATTGGATTACCCATGAGATAAGTTGATTACAAGCTGGAGTTGCTTGGTCGCGTGAGCGTACCTACACAAAGTGTAATGGTAATGGCCTATGAACTTTGAGAGTAGCAGAATTAGGAAATTAGATGAAGCACTTTTGTGAGATTACTTTGTGAGCATAGCGGGTGAACTTAATTGATGGTAGCAACATAAACATGGTACTTAGTTAACTTGGCATAAACAATACTTTTGCAAGAGAGAGAGTTTAGAGAACATGACAATAGTTGAGGACCCGATTCATACGGAGCCGGTCCCCCCTCCAATAGGCATTTGTATTATAGTTTCTCCCATGAAGAGAGACTTGGTACAATACAATCTTTGTGTTCCTTGTGACCTAGGTGATGCAATGAAGATGGAAAGCTTCATGCATCACAAGCATAACATAAACTTTGTAGAAAGCATTAACTATCCCAAGCCTCAGTCCCAAGGCCTCAAACACCTTTGAAGGTGGAGAGAGCTAGCGGGGAATGAGGATAGAGAAGAGGAATAAGAAACATTCCATAGGAGAAAGAAATAGTTCCTCACTTATCATTACTCTTCTTGCAAGCATACATAATAGCATAGTAATGAAGATGGAGAAGATGGAAAGCTTAAGCATTGAAGCATGGCTCTTGGTTGGATTTGCATTCCCATAGCCAAGAGTGTTGGTGTAGGCTCTCACTTCTCACAAGCTTGGAGAAGGAGGTGGAGTTCCTCAACTTTCACCAAGTGAGAATGATCCACAAAGTGAGTGTGTGTGTGTGTGTGGTGTATATCCCCCTAGCACCCCCCTTGCTTGCTTGGGGCGAGTTGTGGATTTTCCACATGCTTCAAGCTCATTGGAACCCTCTCCCCCTAGCCAATCACATGCAACATGCAGTCAAGTACATGGGTTGTTTTTTGACAAGTGTCCTCCTTACCCCTTAGAGAGAGAGAGAGAGAGAGAGAGAGAGAGAGCTTGAAAATATCAAGATATTTGTTGGATGGAACTAGAAGCTCATTGGACCCCCTCTTTAGCCCAGCCAATAGCATTCAAGTACACCATGTGGTTAAGCTTAGGGAGAGTCTGATATGTGTCCCATGTGGCCTTTGAGAAAAAGGGTGCCCTTTGGGTGAGTGGAAGGTTAGGTCAAAGATTCTCCTAACTTTGGGACTTTTATGCATAGGAAGCTTCTCAGGCACCTTCCTCATTAAGTTTGTAGGGTCTCTTTTTGACTCAAGCATCTTACACCTTATGCATGGGAAGCTTCTCAAGCACCTTCCTCATTAAGTATGATAAGTACCTCAAGTACCTTAGTCATCAAGCATGACAAGCACTTTAGGTGGAGTTCCCATCTCAAGCTCAGCCCTAGCTTGCCTAAGGTCAAAGGACTTTTAACACTTACCATTGGAGGTCTTTGATGAAGCTAACCCTAAGGTGCTCCACTATTTAACCTTGCTCTTTGATAGACCATCTCTCATTTGGGACCCTTTACCATTGGCCCCATGTTGAGATAGATCCGTAAGCACATGTCTATATTCTCATCCTTGTTCCCGTTTATTATCCTCTCATTTATTATCCCACATTAAATAATCAGTTTAATATGAGAAAATCATTTGGGTTGGTTAGATTTCATGACACACAGTACCTCTCTCTTGAGATCATAGTCGTCCTCGACTATGAGGTAAAAGAGATAAAGCCTTAGTCATTAGTCAATTTGTCTTAGCGGGTAGAGGATCCCTTTTTACCTTGCGACATCATTCCAAGATGGATGAATAATCCATTTGGTGTTTGGGAGATATAGCTGCTGCAAGAATGTCTGGTCTTTAGTCCATTTCATCCTCCCAAGTAGAGTGACAAATTCTACTGTTTGAGAGACGTCATCATCCCAAACGATTCTTAGTATGCATACTACTTAAATTTGTGCAGAATAAAGAGTGAATTAGTCTTATAAGACAAAAACATTGATCATTTAAAAGAAACATGTACATTTGCTTACTCTAATGTAGCATTGTAAGCGTTGACAAGGTTCATACTATCCTTAAGTTGGATTCCTTGCATCCATCTAGCATCTTCAAAAGGATAATTTTTGAACTTAATAAGATACCGTCAGATAATCTTGCCATGTCGTAGTACCTTGTCTTCATGCCGAAGGATAGCTTCGGGTTGTAGTACCTCTTCTTGATCTTTGATTTTGGGAGGGTCTTCAATAATTGGTTCATTTGGAGGCTCTCCTTTGTAGGGCTTGAGTAGGCTCACATGAAAAGCATTGTGTATGAGCCAATGGTTAGGCAACTTGAGTTGATAAGCCACCTCATTGATTAGCTTCAAAATTTGAAAAGGACCATAGTATCTTTTTGCTAGTTTAGCATAATACTTTTGATGGCCCATAGGATTTTTGCCCGTCGTTTGCCTTAATCGAGCCTTAGGGAAACTTAAGTAAGACCCAATCATTTTCTTTGAATGTTAAGGCCCTTCTGTGCTTGTCCACAACAGCTTTTTGCCTTAGTTGGGAGATGGATATAGCCTCTTTAATCTTTTGAAAAGATGCTTGCACGTCATGGCTATACTCATCGGCAGTGAAGATCTTCCCATGTACTTTAAGTAGCAAGGGACTTTTAGGTCTTCCCTCTATGATTTCAAAAGGCGCTTTTCCCTAGAAGTATGGATAGTTTAAGAGGTAAGTATTTTTCCCATTGTGAACGTTGATCTACTTCTGTAACATGGGTCTTTAGTAGATCAAGAATCGTAAGATTGGCTATCTCACTTTGTCCATTTGTTTGTGGGTGATATGCCGAAGAGAAATTCAATCTTGTACCTAGATTTTTGAAGAGACCTTTCCAAAAATTACTGGTCATTCTAGGATCTCTATCTGACACGATGGATGTTGGCAATCCATGGTGTTTGAAAATCTAGGATATGAAGAGAGTTGCCATTTGGTGTGCCTTAATAGTCTTCTTGACAGGGATAAAGTGTGCTTGCTTGCTAAACCTATCGACTATTGTCCATATTCCCGTATTCCATGGATAGACTTGGATAATCCAAAGATAAAATCCATGGATATAATCTCCCGTGGTGAATTAGGAATTGGCAATGGCTGGAGTAATCCGTGTTGCTTCCCTCTATCATATTTGGTCTTTTGGCATACCACACATTTTGAAACATATTCTTGTATGTCCACTTTCATGGTAGGCCAATAAAAGTACGTCTCTACTCCTCGAAGAGTAGGTTGAATGCCTCTAGCCCTGCATAGGGAGGAGCATGGGATTCATACATGACTCTCTCACGAAGGGAGTGGGTAACACAAAGCCTATTGCCATGGACAAGATAATCATCCTGCAAGGTGAATGGTTCCTCTTTCTTTCTCAAAGCAAGGGCTGACATTATGTCTTTAAAGTCAGGGTCAGTAGCATACTCATCTATCATAGAAGATAGATCATTGTGAGTTGCTATTGACACAGCATTAACTTTTGGTCGTCGTGAAAGTGCATTAGCCACTTGATTGTGCTTACCAGCAATGTGAGCAATGTGGAAATTAAATTGTGAAAGAAAATTTTTCCACCTCATTTGTTTGTCGGAACGCTTTGTTTGCGTCATGAAGTACTTGAGACTTTGATGGTCTGTTTGTAAAATGAATGGAGTCCCCAATAGATAGTGCTTCCATGTGTCTAGGACATGTAGAATAGCTAACAACTCTTTCTCATAAATGCCTAAGACCCGTTCATCCGTGTTGAGCCTTCGGCTCTCATATGCTATGGCATGCCCTTCTTGAAGCAAGACTACTCCACGGCAATCACCACAAGCATCACATTGGACCTCAAATGGCTTTGAGAGATCCGGAAGCATAAGGACTGGTAGGGAGGTAAGCTTCTCTTTGAGCTTGCCAAAAGCACTTTTCTCCTTAGCAATCCATGACTACTTAACATTTTTCTTTGTTAAATCATGTAATGGTCCTGCTATTTGAGAGAATTTTTCTATGAAGCGTCTATAGTATGCACACTTACCAATAAAGCTTCTTAGCTCATGTAGATTCCTTGGATTAGGCCATGCTTTTATTACCTCTAACTTTGATGGATCCAATCGGATACCATCTCGAGAGATAATATGACCTAAGTATTGAATCTCTTGAACAAAAAATTCACTTTTTTTTAAATTGAGAAAAAGCTTATTCTCCCTTAATGCTTGAAAAATCTCTTGGAGATGTTGCTTGTGTTCCTCCAAGGAATTGGAGTAGATGATGATATCAGCAAAGAAAACTCCAATGAATTTGTAGTAGGGTCTAAAATTTTTCACCATCAATCGATTGAATGTCTGATGCATTAGTCAAGGCAAAAGGCATGACTAGATATTCATAAAGGCCAAACGTTGTACGAAACACGGTCTTTAGGATGTCTTTATTCACTATCCTTATTTGATGGTAGCCACTTTTAAGGTCAATCCTACTGAAGTAGGTAGAGCCTTGTAGCTTATCAAACAGTTCTTCTACCCGAGATACATGAATTTTTTTTTTGATAGGTTTAGTGTGTGATAGTCCACACACATGCGGTATGTACCATCTTTCTTTTGCACTAAAAGTACTAGAGGAGTTAGGCCTCACCATCCCTTTGTCTACCAACTCTTGTGCTTGCCTTATGATCTCCTCTTGTTGAGCTTTTGAAACTCGATAGGGAGGTTTGTTAGGTGGTGAGCTTCCTAATAGGAGCTCAATTCGATGGTCATCGTCCCCTCATTTTGGAGGTAAGTCCATAGGGATATCATCGATGAATACATCTTGGAATCCTTTTAAAAAGTTAGACAAGTCTAACTCTTCTTGATTCCTACCATTCACCTTTGATGAAACATTAGGACCTTTTAGGGACTCTTTGACAAAAATCATGTACGTAGAAACTGAGCTTTTCATTGATTTATCAAGGGCGAGAGGATTTACAAGCGGTATAGTATGACCAGACTCATTAGCATCTATATACATATTCTTTCCCCTATAGGTGAAGTAGATTCTCCTTTTGGGAAACTTTATGTTGGCAGCCATGCGGTTGAACCATGGTACCCCTAGGATAGCATCCTCATGTTGGAGAGGAGAGATAAAGAAGTCTTCTTTGTCGACATAGCTTTGGACATGAAGCCTCAACTTCCCAATCAAGGGAGTAACGGAGGCTTGCTGTCCCTTGAAAGCGGCATCGGCAATTACAACATCTCCCATCTCAAAAGCTTGAATGCCCCAACTTGGTGGCCAACTCCATTGATAAGAAGTTGTGAGTAGAACCAGGGTCAAACAAGATGAAGGCATCATGCTCCCTTACCTTTCCCCAAGCATAAGAGTTGACATACTCGGCCATCTCTTCAGGTAATCCTGCACAAAATTGTTGCTTTTGCTCATCAAAGTCTATCTTTTGAAAGACAGTGCCTTGAAATGTAAATCCTAGAACTTGTCCACATATTTGTAGATAGACTCATGAGAGAGAATCCTTAAACTCCACCATTCAGTGAACACTTTGTCCTTTGTATCGCTTGCAAGAAATTGCTTCATGATGGAAACTTGTAGAGTTTTCCATGTCTTTGGGGCTTTGTCATTGCCACGAAGGCTAGCATCTTGGGAGGAGTTGGTGATCGTTTAGTCCGCCTTCTTCGTGGAGCCACATCTTTGGAGGAATTTAAGGATTCATTGCTTTCTTGACCTTTGGATTCCTCCTCTTGTATGGGAGAGAGTTGTCTTTTGGGGGTCTCATCAAGAGGCCTCGTAAGCTCTCTCTCCTCTTGGAGAGGAAAGGAAATCCCATAAGCATGAAGTTGTTGAGTAGCTTTGACTTGCAAAGTGGGATTGCCCATAGCTTGTTGCAACCTAGTGACAAGATATTAACAAACATGGGGGCATCATCATTGGCACCTTCATGTGCAAAATAAAAGTTATCAATGTTCATTCTACTCTATTGGATATTGTCAGCCATGCTAATTAAACTTATGTGTTTACTTAGTGTATGCTTTGTCAATTCAAATCTTAGGTGATATTACTCTTAGCCTTTGAAAATAGGCACTTAAGTATCTACACCCACGGCTCGAATTGGTTAATTATAGAGAGTAGTGGAGTGAGTCTAACATAGCGAATTTGCCGAGGGATAGCTCCTTTCGGACTTCTTATGGCTCAATAAATGTAAAGCCGTAGGCAAGTCTAAAAAGACTCCATTATTAAGACCAAATCTCTGAAGGTGTGCACCATATCCCACATAGTGGGCTCAACAAAATCGATGATAGATCCTAGTTCCATTTACCCTAATATAATTAACAAAAAAAACCATTAATAGGCTACTTAAGGACCTCTCTTCTTAAGCAAGAAAAGAGAAACCAAATGCTTTGATACCAATGTAATGGTATTGGCCTATGAACTTTGAGAGTAGCGGAATTAGGAAATTAGATGAATCACTTTTGTGAGATTACTTTGTGAGCATAGCGGGTGAACTTAATTGATGGTAGCAACATAAACATGGTACTCAGTTAACTTGGCATGAACAATACTTTTGCAACAGAGAGAGTTTAGAGAACATGACAATAGTTGAGGACCGGATTCATACGGAGCCACAGTTCCCCTTCCAATAGGCATTTGTATTATAGTTTCTCCCATCAAGCTAACAGACTTGGTACAATACAATCTTTGTGTTCCTTGTGACCTAGGTGATGCAATGAAGATGGAAAGTGAAAGGGCGGTGGTAATGCGTGTGCTAGTCTCCACCCAACCGTGCTATCTCTCCCCCTAGCGTACAGACTGTCCGGCCGTCCTGATGGCCTTGCCCATAGGACCCATGTCCTTACATTACCCCCCCTTGGAGAATCGTTTTTGTCCTCGAAAACGAACGTAGGAAAACGTTTCTTAAGTGCAGAGACATTCTCCCATGTAGAACCTTCTTCAGGTCTATCTAGCCATTTTACCAACACTTGTCGTCTAACATGATGTCTGGTGAGAAGCTCATGAGAATCCAAAATATTTTCGGGCTCATGAGGAATGCTTGGCGGTTCGATAAGGTCAACCAGCACACCTGTGTCAATGACATTATCATTCTGTCCTAGCTGTTTTCGTAAACGACTAACATGGAAAACAGGATGAACTCGTGAGTGCTCTGGAAGAGCTAACTTATAAGCCACTTGACCTATACGTTTGAGAATGGTAAATGGTCCACAATAGCATGGTGAAATTTTAGCAACTTTTCCCGTCTTCAGACTTTCTGAATGCTCTGAAACTTTCAGGAAAACCTTGTCTCCTTGTTCAAAAGTAGCAAGACATCGATGCTCATCTGTGTACTTCTTATATCTATCTTGAGCTTGCTTAACTTTCTGTCGAGCAACTCGAAGCATGTCAAAATGGTCTTGGAGAAAATCCTTCGCTTGTTATATCTTCTCCTTAGCCAACCCCACCGTAACGGGTGATCTAGGTTGAAATCCATACAAAAGCATAAATGGACTAAACCCTATAGTCACATGCTTTGAACTATTATAAGAAAATTCCAATATAGGTAAGTAGTCTTCCCAATTGGTTTGCTTCTTGCTGACGTATGCTCGTAGCATATCTTCTAGCACTTGATTAACTCTTTCTGTTTGACCATCCGTTTCTGGATGATCAGTTGTACTTAGATTAAGTTTAGTTTTCAACTTTTGGAACACAGCTCTCCAGAAGTGATTATCGAACTTTCGATCTCTGTCACTAATGATACTATGTGAGGTCCCCACCCCATCGTCTCAACAACGGATCTGATGGTAAACTTGGTGGCCACTAGATCTATAGCGGAAGCAAACAAAGTGGTCTGGGTTCATCTAGCGGACGATCTCTCATCACAAAGTGAATTGAGTTCGAGCCTACTAGCAAGGAGATCTAGCTCCACCTCGAAGGGGAAGCGTGATTTAACCTATGTAGCGATCCTAAGACCCACCTTCCAAGAGGAGAGAAACCTCGCGTGCATTTTTTCCCATGTTTCAGAGGCACGTACTCTCGAGATTTCACGGCTCTAGGGGCAATGAGTATTACTAATATCGAAGTAAGCACAATGGGGACAGAGAGTTCCCGACCAATCGGGACCACCCATCTCGTAGGCATTGGCAACCTGAGCCAAGCCCCCACTTTCCACCCCCACACTCACACTTCCTTGTGTGACCTAATTACTACCACAAAAATTGTTCAACAAAGATATTCCTTGTTTAATTCCGAATCACATTGTTCGTTAAGACAGCCCTTCAACCAGTATTGCAAACAGCACCAAGACAGAATTCTAGTAAAAATTCTACTCAAACTTATTCATAAAAGTTCCAATGTTCTGGAGGTACAACATCCCCCCTCCAGCGAGAGTTCACTCCTCCCGTTGTTGCCTAGCTGCCCATACAACTAGGTATGTCCACCGCATAGAAAGCACGTCATGGACACTCCCACCGCATAGAAAGCAAGACGTGGGTTCCCACCGCATAGAAAGCAAGTCGTGGGTATCCACCGCATAGAAAGCAAGTCGTGGATTCAAGAGCCCTTAACGAGGAACTCTGCCCCCTGTGATCAGTAGGGGGGTCAGGACTGATTCAACATTGGAATTAAAATGAACATGTCGAGCTAAATTTTCCCTAGCAGACATTCTTTCCTATTGCAAACAGCATACCCATCAAACATTACCTTCCTACTTTAGAACTTAATGTACAATGATTTCAATGCCGAGGTTTCCGTCGGATTTCTCCAACATGTTTGGGGATATGAGCATTCCTAACTAGCGTATGCAATGTTAATTTAAACAACTTGAATAAAAATATGATCTACCTCTTCCACTTCTTCATCGATGGCCCGTGAGATGGCCGGTATTTGTTCCTCCATAGGAGCTTTCCCCTTTCCGTTGACATTACTCGTTCCTGCCTCGCGATCATGGGCACCACCGAAGCGCGTCCTCTTAACCGGGGCCATTTCTCACTACTTTAAATGATTAGCGTGGAGAAAGAGCTAAGGTTCGCAAGCATCATAACAGTCCAATGGGTAGATTAGTGACATCAATTAATTTCTCCTATATGAGAGATCTAGATTTCTTTCATAAAGCAATCATTAAGGATGTCACATAATCCTATGGGAACCGGCTCTAAGATAATTATTCAGCTTACATGATTAAGAATAATTAGGATTTCACTATTGGAATTACTAGAGAATTGAATTAAGTATGATTAAACTATTTCCTAGCAAATAGACGATGCAGATTTACCTTAGGCATATGTGTGAGGAAAACCAATTCTTAGAATCTTAATGATAGATTAATTCCTCCTTAATTACATCTTGATGCATAAGAGAATGAATTTAATTAAGCTTCATTGTTAATGAGTGATTAAAAGAGTGATTCTCTTCAATCTACACAATTACTAGCTTACCGATTAATTACTATGCTACCTAGAGAGACAAAATTCTGATAATTATGTTCTAATCATTAATCGAGAGTGATGAATGGCTGATAATTCAGCTATGGAATGATGATTACATAATAGAATATGGATAAGGAGAATTTAGAGAGTAATCATAGAGAATTACGACTAGGAATAAGAATAATAGACGAGAAATTTAGATGGTAATGAAAAAGGATTTGCAGAAAGCATTACTTAAACCGTGGTTACCGTGATTAAGGGCTGATAATCCTCTCGATTCTCTGATCTAATCGAGATTCTTGAGGCGAGAATTCGACAGCACCTCCCTCCTTGCTTCTCCTTCAAAAGGTGTGTGTTCCGGCAGCACCTTACCAGAGTGTGTGTAGGTGTGTGAGTGTGTGCATTGTGTGTGTGTGAGCATGTGTGTGTGTGTGTGTGTGTGTGTGTGTGTGTGTGTGCAGGTCTTTAAATAGGCCTCCTCAAGCTGAAAATCGATCTGGGTTGCTAAATGCATCTGGGAGCTTCTCCAGTTAAGCATGGCAAGTCCAGTTCCCTGCCCACCAAGTGTCAGGTTGGCTTGGTTAACTGGTTCTGAGACTGAGCTGCTGGCTTGGAAACTCTCCCACGACTCCCACAAAGCAAGAGGGCGGCCCCTAGCTGCTAAAGCTGATATGGAGTGGGCTGGAACCTGTTCCCACACAGTCCCAGGCCCCGGGCAATTTTGAGAAAATTTGATTCTAGGTTAAAATGGGTCATACGAGTCGGATTTTGATGCCGAAAATTGCTATAGCAAGCTCTAACTAAGGCGTATTGGCCCGAGTACCTGCCATATTTAGCAACCCTCGGGGTCCGAAAATGCATTTTTTTTCAAATTTGGGGTACGGGTGCAGTTTTTCGAGACGATCAAAACTGGACGGGTCGGGTGACCAAAAACTTGCTATTTTTGGATTTTTTTTACAAAAATTATTTTAATTCACATTTCAAAGCTTTAAAACATTCTAAACATCATGGCACTGACAGAATTTGGAAAACTGTTAAAAATAGTAACTTATTCCATTATTTTCATTTCAAGGTACAATGGTGTTCTTTTTGATCGGGGTCGGAGACCTTACAACCTCCCCAACGTGAAAAATTTGAGATGTCCTCATCTCAAGAATGTGTTTGGGTAATCCTTTAAGAGCGTTGGTTCGTCCTCCCAAGTTGCATCTTCTTCAGGGTAATCCTTCCACTTTACCAGATGCTCCGTGATAGTGCTGTTGCGTAACTTCCTTTCCCTTGTTTCCAGTACGTAGTCAGGTTGGAGCTCGAGAACTCCTTGTGCTGGCATGACTATCTGATCTGAGTCCAAGAATTGATCAGGGTTAGGAATGTAGGGTTTGAGTAAGCTGACGTGGAATACATCATGAACCTTCAAGTTTGCAGGTAACTTTATCTTGTAAGCTTGGTCACTCACAACCTTAATGATCTCGAATGGTCCACAATACCTTGGTCTTAGCTTCTTATATCTGCCTAGAGATAAGTTTCTTTTCTTTGGTCTGACTCGCAGAAAAACCTTATCTCCTTCTTTGAAAGTTCTTTCCGAACGGTTCTTATCTGCATAGTGCTTCTGTCTATCCTGAGCGGCCTGAATGTCCTGACGAATAGCTCTAGTCTGTGCTTCCATATCCTCTAACATCTTTCTAGAGGCTTCTACCCTGATGGTTGGATCTGAGAAGTTCAGTGGTGCTAAACAGTCCTGTCCATAAAGAGCTTTGAAAGGTGACATTCCAATGCTTCTGTGTTCGGAAGAGTTGTAAGCATACTCCACCAAAGGTAGATATTGTAACTACTTCTTTGGCTCTTGTGAACAATAGGCTCTGAGAATGTCCTCGATGACTTGATTAACTCTCTCAGTTTGCCCATCTGTCTGTGGATGATACGCTGTACTAAAGGCTAATTGTGACCCAATAGATTGGAAAAGAGAAGTCCAAAATTTCGATGTAAACTTGGCATCTCTATCGCTGACGATACGCTTGGGTAGACCATGTAACCTAAAAATATCCTTGATGAATACCCGACTAACATCTGAAGCAGTAAAGGTTGTCTTTACAGGTATTAGATGAGCCACTTTTGTGAGCATATCAACAAACACGAAAACAGAATCATACCCTCCTGTAGAAGGTAATCCTGTAACAAAATCCATACTGATGCATTCCCATTTCATCTGGGGTATGTCAAGAGGTTGAAGCTGCCCTGGTAACTTGATTCTTTCGGCCTTTATCCGCTGACAAGAAAGACATTGCCTCACATAGCGAAGTATGTCCCCTTTCATTCCATACCAAAAATAACTCCTCCTGACAACATGAAGAGTCTTAGCATAGCCTGGATGTCCGGATGTAGGGCTATCGTGCGCTTCATACAAAATGGCCTTCTTTAACGCTGGATCTTTGGGTACATAGAGTCTATGTCTGTAGTAAAGACATCCTCCCATAAGAGAGTAATCTTTAGCTTCAGGTATCTTATTCTGCTGGACTAGAGATACTATACGTTGGTACTCTGGATCTACCAAGGATGCTTCTTTGATTCTATCCCAGATAGGGTTATTTGGAATAGAGATAGCTCTGAGAAAGGATTTTCGACTAAGACCATCTACAACTGCATTTTCCTTTCCTGGTCTATACTTTATGTCAAGGTCATATTCCTGTAACAGCTCTATCCATCGTCGTTGTCGCATATTGAGAGTAGGTTGAGTAAAAATCCATTTTAAGCTCTTGTGGTCTGTAACCAGTTGAAACTTGCGCCCAAGAAGATAATGTCTCCATAACTTCAGCGCATGAATAACTGCTAAAAGTTCCAAATCATGAGTAGGATAATTCTTCTCATGATCTCTCAGCTTTCGCGAAGTATAAGCCACTGGTCTTCCTTCTTGAGTAAGAACTCCGCCTAGAGCAAATTTGCTAGCGTCGGTCGCTACTTCAAATTCCTTACTGAAATCTGGAAGCTTTAAAATAGGAGCTGAGACCAAGAATTCTTTTAGCTTAGCAAAGTTAGACTCGTGCTCGGTCTTCCATTCGATCCTCATTCCTTTCTTTAGGAGTTCCGTCAAAGGTGCAACAATACGTGCATAGTCCTTGATAAAAATCCTGTACCATCCTGTTATTCCAAGAAATCCTCTTACTTCACTGACGGTGGATGGTTGAGGCCAATCAACGATGTCCTTGACCTTGTCTGGGTCTACTGATATCCCCTCAGCCGATATGACAAATCCAAGATAGTTGACTTTCTAATCTAATGTGAGGCGTTGCACCGTGTGCATGGCCTTTTCTTTGCCTTGCAAAAGAGGAGAATCTTTCTTGTTATGTTGGTCCGAAAGACATCTAAAACACAAATTGTGTTTCTTTGCACGCTCAAAATCAGCAGTGCTGAGAGACCCACGCGGAGTATCTTGTGATTACTTAGGCTTCTTAGCCTCTTGTGGGCGTGGAGAGGTAGATTGTCTCTTATTCCTCTTGGAACGTGTGGGAGATCTACCTTGCCATTGACTCTTAGCCACATTGCTCTTAGCAAAAGTATTCTTAGAGTAGGGAACATTTCCTTTCCTCTCTTGGTCATCATCATATCTTTGTGCATGACTAATGGCTTCTTCCAAAGTTTTTGGATGTTGGGTCTTGACATGAAGACGATAGTCTTTGTCAAGACCCCTATTAAAACCCCGTATCTTTTGAAATTCATCTCGACCTTCTAGTTTTAATATGATTTCCCGATACTTTGAAAGGTACTGTGTGAGAGAGAGGCCAGACATGCGGCATGCATCCCATGCTAACCAATTCTTATCTTCTTCATTGGAGTCCAAAAACTCTTTGGAGAAAGAAGCTTGAAACGCAGCCCAAGACGGAGGACGAACATCTATTGGAAATGTCATCCACCACTTATAGGCCTTGCCTTTAAGAGATAGACTTGTTTCCACATCCGTCTTTATATCCAGGGTGTGTCTCAATCAATGAATATCACTCCATTTGTGTAAGAACTTATTGACCACATTCTTGTTGCGATCACGCTCTTCCCCATGAAACTCAGGAATGGTGATATTCTTAAGTAATGCATTGCTACCTTCTGTCTCTTCTGAAGCACTTGTCTCTTGGATGCCTTGAGTCATGCGAGCTTGGTTCCCTTAAACCGTGTTACTTGTGACTCCTTGAGTTGTCCGTGAATTCATAAATTTCACAAGTAACTCTGTAAGATTGGTAACATTTGCATTGAGTGCAGAGAGGTTTCTTTCAAGTACGCTTTGACGATGTTCCAAAGTCTTGAAAGAAGCCATATCTACAAGCCCATGATCTCCTAGATCATCATCATCATGCATATTAGTGTCAGCAGCACCCGTGGTTCCCTGATTTTGATCATCATTATCATACATATTAGTGTCAGCAGCACCCGTGGTGCCCTAATTTTGATCTACGTGCTCAAAATCAAACGTATGTGTAGGTGGGATATCCTCACTGGCCATGGTAAACACACACTAATGCAAAGAGAGAAAAAGAAACGACAACTTGTACCTTGAGAAATTGAAGTCTTTGTGTTTTGTATGCTCCGCGATTTGCGTTGCATACGAACCTCGCCTTGCGGGAAGTTGAGCGCTTCACTTGTCGTTCCTTGTAGGAACACCGTTTATGATTCTTCACAAAAAACTCATCGTTTTTGTGAAGGCTTTTCTTCACTTTGAAGCTACCTCCTTGAGGAAAAAAGAATTTTTGGAGGAGCCTTCCTCCAAGAAGTGAAAAGGAAGGGTAAAGCTACTTCCTTTAAGTTTGAAGGTTTCCCTTTCCTTCTAGTTTTCCTTTCAACACAAGTACACTATCTTTCCTTGTTATACACAACAAGGGCCAATAGCTTGATGGTAAAGTGTTGCCCTCTTACCCTCATGGGGTGGGTTCAACCCTCCTTCATGCAAGGGTTAAGCGGGCCTTGCTACGTGCGCATCCAACAATGCCAACGGAAGCCTTCGGAGCCTCGGTGTCGTCGAGTTGCCGGTTGAGTTTGCCTTGGTCGTGCGGGAAGCTTCTCAAGCACCTTCCTCATTAAGTATGACAAGTACCTTAGTCATCAAGCATGACAAGCACTTTAGATGGAGTTCCCACCTCAAGCTCAGCCCTATCTTGCCTAAGGTCAAGGCAAGTTTATGTCGGGTTCCCACCACCTCAAGCTCAACCCTAGCTTGCCTAAGGGCAAAGGACTTTTAACACTAACCATTGGAAGGGCAAAGGACTTTTAACACTAACCATTGGAGGTCTTTAATGAAGCTAACCCTAAGGTCTTTTAAGCTCCATTAGTTAACCTTGCTCTTTGATAGACCATCTCTCATTTGGGCCCCTTTACCATTGGCCCCGTGTTGAGATAGATCCGTAAGCACATGTTTATATTCTAACCCTTGTTCACGTTTATTATCCCACATTAAATGATCAGTTTAATATGAGAAAATCATTTGGGTTGGTTAGATATTAGATTTAATGACACAAAGCTCTTCATTTCTTCAAAATATAAGCCTCCCTTTTATACTAAGGTTATTATATTTTATACCTAGGGCTTTCTAAATGGCCAGTTGGCTGGCTCACATTGGCCTTTACAAAGATCATGAAAGAATCACAACTCACAAAACAGATCTGCTAATCTGGAACCAGGATTTACACATGGTATAGCTACACTAGCTTGGAAAAATAACAAAGTACAAATGTATCAAAAATGTGGTGTCCGGCTAGGTGGGCGGCGTCTGTATGCTAAAATGGCCAAACACTCCCCCTTTCTTAGCTCGTGTCGTCCCTTGACATGACCATGTGCAATCTAGTTATTAGGGTTGTTTTTAGGTTTGTCTTTAAGATTGGTCTTTAGATTTGAATTGTCTTTGTAGTTGATGACACTCCCCCCTTCCTTGATTGATTTATATATGCTTTGTTCTACTCGATACGTGAGTTGGTTGATTGTTGAGGCAAGTTTGCATGTTGTTGCGTATTCTCCTTTTGTTGCTACTTTTGGTAGTGAAGATGGCTAGTGGTGCTGCAAACCTTTTTTGGGAAGTGGGCCTCTTTGGATAGTTGACTATATGATGGATCTTGCCCTTGGATTCCACTTTAATGCGAGTCCTCTATAATATTTCACCAACTTTGAAGCACTTTGTGAGCTTTCTATGATTGTTGTTGATAGCTCTCTTGTTGAATTTGTCATTGCTTGTCCTTTGTTCTTGTATGTCAGTCTTTTACTTGCCATTGTTTGATAGAGCTTTGTGCTGTCCTTGACCTGCAGTTGTTGTATTGATTTTTTGATGAATGACACGGGTAACAGTTTTCTTATTGCTATTATCTGATGTAGAAGGAATATATAGAAGAGTATAGTGATGAGAGTTTCTAGATCAAGGTCTAAAACCTGGATGACCAAAGGAAAAAAACCCGGTGGGAAAAAAGTGCCTTTGGTATACGCTCTTATTGGAGTTGAGTAGTTGGACTTTAAGAACATGTTCATGCAAAGTGAGTGCTTGGGAGAAACAAAGGAAGAGTCTCTAATGCAAGTGTCAATTATGGGACACTCTATATGTATACGAGGAATTTGTGAAACAAAATCATGCAGTGTGAAAAATGGAGTTGATGGGTGCTCCAAGGAACAAACGTAACACACGTGACATCAAAGGATGCCGCAATAGTTTCCATGTTTCCGAGAAGGGTTTTGAATGTAGTATTTTCTCCACTCATATCTCTCTATACTTAGTGTGTGAGTGTCTTTTGGACTTCCTCCTTCACTTCACCAAACTTATAATACATAGACTTTGACTCTGATGCTCACCTATACCAGCATGAGCAACACAACATAAATATGATCAACTCTTCGATCTTGAGCAGTACCTAGAATAGATAAGACTCTTAGACAATATAGAATATTACTTGAAGCTTTGGGAGTTGGGATTAATGTCTCACTCATTTAGTAGCTTAGCTGTCCGACTTTGATTCTTATGCCATGTATTTTTAATGGCGACTTGGACGTACCTGTTCAAGGCCAAAGAGCCAGTACCATACATTCTTGAGAGCTAGGCCTTTTTTATTGTTTTGGTATTTAGATGCCGCCATTTTTTCCAGTAGGTTAGCATACTTTTGCTCCTCTTGATTTGTTTATTCTATGTCTATATGTCTTTGTGAAACACGTTCTACAGTTGTAGTAGGGGCTGATGGAGCCTTTGCTTTATCTCCCATGAAAAGCAATTGTAGATGTTTTTTGGTTCTATGTGATTGAGATTTCAATAGAAATTTTGAAACCCACCTTGTTTGTGGTCTCTGTGTGACTGCCTTTTGCATTTGCCCCTTTTTCTCTATGACTTGATGGGCACTATGCTTTGGTATCCATATTTGACTGTATTGTTGTAAAAGCCTTGTTTTTGTAGTAGAGGACGAGGTATCCATCTAGAGATTGTATCACCCTTGGTTGTGATTGGTTTCTGTTGGCTCTCGGTTGTGATTGTTTGCCTTTTGGTGGACCCTTTTGCTACCTGGCTGATCTTAGTTGTTTCAGTTGAGATACTACTTTTGGCAACCATATTTGAGAGTTACCTTCATAGAATCCTTGTGCTTGATTAGCTTAATTGGAATCATCTGCTACTCCCTATGTCTTTGTTGGGTAGCTTGGTAAAACTTTGACTTGTTAGGTTCTGCAAGCCCGTGGGAACCATGCTTATAGCATGCATGCAAGTTCACTTGGAGTTTGAGTCTCCATGGCAGCTTTTTTTTTGTTATAAAATACTGTAAGGTTTGTTTTTTACATACAATCAATTAATACAATAGCGTGTCTTTTGCGTGTGCATTGTCGAATTTCTCTCTCACTCTCGTTTCTCAGCACTCCCTCAAGGCCATGACAATTCTCAGCGGCATCCCCCATAGCTGTAGGCTTCATCAACTGGTATCAGAGCTTGTGCTCTCGACCTCGGTAAACTTCAATACAGCGTGTGCAAGAACCGCCGCTTGCAGCAAGGCAAAGCCGTCTGTCGACTTGCGCCAACTTGGGCATAACTCGCATCAACAGGTTCGCCGTGGAAAGTTGTTGCATTCTTGACACTGCAAGGCCCTCCAACTCGGCGTCTACAGCCTGCTACAGGGAGATCTCGCCATCGCGCACAACCTGTTCGTCTTCTCAATAAAATTGTCACTCTGTTTTTTGAATTGATAAACCAAAATTAACCATTTAAGTTGTCAAACAAGGATTCCCACCCTTGGGTACCCTCGGCTCGATGTTTTGGTGACCATTGAAAAGGAGAATTTTGTTTGGCAATATTAGCATCATCTCACAGAGCCGTATGTATTCGAAAGTGAAAGCATCTTGTGGCACTTTCATCGGCTTGACGGTGGTAATTGTGCCTGATAAAAGTAATGCCAAGAAAGAGCAACAAGGCTCATCCAAAACCATAGCTCACGTGAATAAGCAAATCACGTATGATAGGTGTAGACCTGCAATTGCAATACATGCAGTGAATAGGCATGTTCCAAGTGCCAAGCAAGCTTTACAACATGCTCAAACACATCGACAATTTCCAGAACGAAGAAGAATCTGCTTCGAGACTACATTACAAGTTTTCAAAACTATTTTTGTCACTTTTAGTGTCATAGAGTTTTCCTGTCTATTGTCAAAACCATCATAAACTTTCAGTCAAAGCCTCCTTTTACATTATTTGTTGTCAGTTATTGTCATACTTGTCAGTTTTCATCATGTCAAAATTGTACGGGCTTTAGACACTGCCACAGATAAGTGGTAAGACCTCCCAAAAATATTTGTTCTCATCCCATTTTTATCCTGCTTCTCGTGAGGTTATTGGGTACACCTTAAACCCAAGGTTTGGCAGTGAACCAAAAATGCCCTTTGTTGGTAGCTAATTCTTCAACCTACACCATATCTGTTCAAGGGGGGGTTCATTATCATAGCACCAGGTTATGGATACACTTGAAATCCTTAGTTGTGAGAGAACCTAAAACTCACGGTTGACGAGTACACCAAAAACTCGAGGTATTATGAGTTGTTTGTCTAGTTCGGGCTTGAGGGGGGGATTGTTAGGTTTTGCAAGCCCGTGGGAACCATGTTTATAGCATGCAGACAAGTTTAGTTGGAGTTTGAGTTTGCATGGCAGTTTTTTTTTTGTTGTATACACTGTAAGGTTTGTTTTTTACATACAATCAATTAATACAATAGCGTGTCTTTTGCCCGTGCGCTATCAACTTTCTCTCTCGCTCTCATTTTCTCAGCACACCCTCAAGGCCATGGCGATTCTCAGGCGGCATCCACCATAGCTGTGTGCTCATCATGACTTTGGCATACATATTTGTCACATTACTCGTTCTTTGAAGGTATTTTCTTTTGCCTTTTGTGGTTGTTCTTTCTCATGATTAAGGTGTTTCTCTTTCGTTGATAGCTTGGATTTCTCTTTGTAGAACTTTTTTCTTGAGGTGAGTAGGTCCAAGCTATTAACTTAGGCTTTTTAGCCCAAACATTAGTGTTGCCTTGAAAGTAGCTTTGAATAGTGGTTGACTCATTTGATGCTACCTACCCTATTACCTTTGGTTATTGAGGTTGAACCTGTGATTGGAAATCCAAACTAGATCTTTGACTTTGATGTGCTCTTTGGATATAACATTTGGTTGATTCTTTTTGGATTCGTCTGGAGGCTTTTTTGTGATGGAAACTTTGGTTGATATACTTTTTGTTTAGGTTTCCATTGCATTGTTGATTGTTTGGCTTTTGATGTAGAAAATGTGTTGGAAGTTTTATGGAGACTCGTTGAAGATAAAGTTGACTTGGAAGGTTCAGTGTTTGCTTTAGCTTTTGTGGTTTCTTTTTTGCATGGATTTGAGATGCTTTTGGAACTATTACCGTTGTTGTTTGTTGAAGATTTTTGTTATTGTTGAAAGAAGATGTTCATCCAACTTCTTGTTAAGACCAAAATCTCTTTGATATGATGGGAGTCGATTATTACAAAGTATTCTTGAACTCTCAAGTACTCAACTTGAGTATGGCTTCTGTCATGCCAAAGCTAGGAATTGGCTATTTACAACTTGTGTATACCTTTTTGCTAGATCTGTGATTGGTGGCTTTCCCATCATTATCCAAGTGCCATAGTACATTAGGTTCTTTGTAGCATAAGGATCTATCACAACTGAACATGTGATCTTGAGACATGTTTCTCCACATATGGTGAATTTGATCACTGTAGGAGACAATCAATCTTTTGTCTTTTCCTCGTTCTTCTATTGATTTTCAGTTTGTTGAACATTTAAGGTGGAGCTTGGAAACATTCCTTCGTCATATGCTTTCAGTTATGCTTTTTCTAGAGTCGGCTTCTTTGAAGCAATTATTGTTGATTCTTCAGGTATGCCGATGATGACATATTCTTGTGGTTTCTTTCCTTCATTCGTTGGTGCTCTTGTGTCATGATTCATGGCACACTTGTTTGTATCACCTTTTTTGCTTCATACTTAAAAGTTTTACAAGCTTCCTTCAACACCTTTATCATAAAATAGGTAGCTATGTCATAGCCTTCCTCACCACAAAACTTTGTAGGCGTTGTTTCATTTACACACACTTCTAGAGTAGCCAAGATTTGGTCTTATTTAAAGGGCTCAAATGAATCCTTAGGAAATGACTTTTGAAACTAATCTTTATCTTCCACTCATATTTCTATATTGCAATCCTCGTTGATCAATCTCTCACATTCAGATGCTCCACACATCCTTCTCCAAAGGGAAGTAATATCAGGCCTATGGTAGGACCAGGGAGGGCAAGGCACTAAACTACTCATGCATGTGAAAGGGGTATCATGTAGGAGGGCCAAAGTTTGTTAAGCGAAGCAAAGACGAGCTTGTGTCTAGACTCAAGAAATCACTTTATGGCTTAATGCAAGGTCTAGGCAATGGTGTCAAAATTCAATATTCAAGAAAGCACTTTATGACTGAAGGCAAGGTATAGGCAATGGTGTTAAAAATTCAATACTTTCATACAATCTCATGGACATGATCATAATAAAAAAGATCAATGCTTATATACAAAGAATCTCAATAATGGGTCACTTATTCTTCATGTGTTATATGTTGATGACATGCTTATCACTGGGAAAAACACTCAAGAGATTGCAAATTCAAAAAAAATGTAGACTTTTACCATAAATAATTTGGGAGAAGCTAATCATTATTTTGGCATCCACATCAAGCATGATAGGTCAAAATGTATTTTTGACCTGTTTGAAGAGTCTTATGTCCAAAAGGTCTTACCGCATTTCAATATGCAATGGGGGAAGGCATTGAGTACCCCCATGCTAGCATATTTGAAACTTGTCAAGAATGAACTGATTTGAGAAGGTTGAGATGGCTAAGATCCTATATTCCTTAGTAGTGGGTAGTCTCTTGTATGCTATGGTGGCTATGAGTCTAGGCATTGCATTTTCACTGGAAAAGCGGTTACATGGTAACCTTGGAAAGAAACAGTGGGATGCAATGAAACATATCCTCAAATACTTGAAAGGTACAAAAAGCAAGTGCTTATGCTTCAAGAACAATGATGCATCTGTGGTTGGATATGTAGATGCAGATTATGCAAGAAATGTAGACAAAAGGAAGTCCGTATCTAGCTATATTTTCATATCTTTTGGACTTGGAGATAATGTCTTTAGAATTCTACATTTTCTTCCACTATAGAGGCTGAGTATGTTTCAGCTTAGAGGCTAGAAAGGAAGCACTTTGCTTGGCACATTTAGTGGGAGATCTAGACAAGAGTCATAAGGTTCCAATGTTGTATTGTGATAATCAAAGTGCCCTTCCTTTGGCAAAGAATCGTTTCATTCCAGAACAAAACACATAGAGGTGAGGTATCACTTCATTTGGGATATGTTGGTAGATAAGTTTATTGAGCTCGTCAATGTCCACATAGATGAAAACCCTGTATATGCTATTACAAAGAGCTTATTTGTGGAGCAATTTGCTCATTGCATAGAGATGATGGGTGTGGGATGAAGCCAATGCCATGCTTCACTATTGTAAAGGTTTTTGTACATAGTTTTGTTTTACTACACTTATGCCACATTGGTTGTTAAAGTGGGAGGTTGTTGGTGTAATGGCCAATATGACTAGCCAAACACACCCACACTAACCTTATTCTTATATATAATATGAATAAGGAATTGATGGGTGTTATCTCACAATATACTCCAACATACACTATGTAATTCTCTTCCACACTACACAAGCATCTACACACACATCCATGCACTCTCACATCTCTTTTGATTTTTGCATGTGCTTGTGTATATTGAGAAACTTAATGTCACCAAGATGTGTGTATAATTTATTTCCTGGCATTATTGATAGCTAGACTAAATCTCTCCCATAATTTTGTAAGTTTCTCCACAATATAATTAGAATATAGATCCACATATTTTTTATTGCTAGTTGTGTCTCTTAGCTCTTTGTTACACAATGATTGCAACATAGATGGTAATGGTACACACTATGTAGCAATTGTACCATATCAAAGAGCTATAGGTATAGATATTACTAATATTAAAAGAATGTGAATATGTGATACACTATGATGGGTCTAAGGGATGGCCTCTTTAGGACCTTCTATGACCACAAATAGAAGGGGTATCTCACTTAAAATTTGGCATGATCTCCTTTCACCAATTTCTCTAGCCTTTGGTGCAAATCACCCTCTATGTATCCTTGACTAGCTACCCTCTACACTACTATGCATGTCATCAAAGGCTAGACATGCGAGATAACTTCTACTAGGGAGAAGAGCAAAGGGTGCTTTAAAATGCCAGACAAATATAGAAGAAAGCTATAAGATCAGGAACTCTACTCCAAACCCTCCACCTTTTGCAACAACCATGGTTGTTGCTACAAGATCTTCCTCCTTGAAAATGTAACATCACTCAGACCCATAGATCATGAAAAAACCTCACCTTGGTTCTGGATACACTCACTCATACATACAAAATCAAAATAGCACAATTTTGCTCCACACATAGTGACACCTATTTTTCATTCAATGCATGCACTTTTTATAAGTATGGCTTACGTACATGTGTGACTCTTCAATCTTCACATTCAATTCTGGTCTATACATAGTGACACCTATTTTTCATTCAATGTATGCACTTTTTACAAACATGTCTTGTGTACATGTGTAACTCTTTAATCTTCACATTCAATCTCCAAAAAACCTTTTTTAGTGGTCCTCTTCATCATCACAAACTACCTATGTTACATGAAAACTCAATGACTCCACTCCTTGAGATTCATGTATCTTACACGAAACCAGTCATCAAAGAACAAGAAAGACCTTTACCTGTGGTGCATTATGAAATGTCTTTCTCTACAACCTTTTGATGCTCAATTTACTATCATGCGTAAGTTATTACTCTGGAGGAAACTAGTCTTGCTTGGTTCACCTTGCAGTAGCAATTTATTTTCTCAAGATATAGAATGATACCAATGAGCATTTCTTTTAGTGAATAATAAATCAAGATGGACATGAAAAATTAGTTAAAAACATTTTGTTGTGAAGATTGGAGTGTAATTGTTATGTTAAAAGGAACTACTCATTCTTGTGTTTTCTCAAGATATAGAATGATACCAATGAGCATTTCTTTTAGTGAATAATAAATCAAGATGGACATGAAAATTTAATTAAAAACATTTTGTTGTGAAGATTGGAGTGTAATTGTTATGTTAAAATGAACTACTCATTCTTGTGTAAGACACTAGTGCAATGTAAACATCAAGATAGAGCACTCACCATATTTGTAATGTTATCACTTGAGCCTTTGATGGATGATGAACAAGATAAGAACAAATCAAAACACTAGATAAACATACCACACCATAACAATTTTCTAAGATTATAAAAATGTGGATAGTGAAAAAACTAAGTGAGTGCCATACAAAGTATGGTGGAGAGTCGACACAATGTCTCTCCAAAATCTATAACAAATGGAAGTTGTGCCCTATCTCGTAGACCAGTTCCTACTACATATGCATGGTATTCATCAAGAGAAAGGTATAACAAACTTAAATTTTTGACGACTAATTTGATGTTGGCATTGAATTTTGGTTTTGTAGTTGTCCATGCTCATTTTTTTGTATTTCAAGATAAGAAAGGTCTAAATTGAAGACGTCAACTAAAAGATACAAAATAACTATTTTCAATAGTAGAAATTGAAGTGATATCATCACACATTGCAACAATTGAACTTTTCCAAAGGCATTGCTTAATTAGGCAACCTTGGTCACCTCACTCAATCCTCCACTATGGCTAGAATGATTAAGAAGACAAGTGACATGTTGAATTTAGCATGTGCTTCATTTTTATTCATATTCTATAAAAATAAAGATATTTCTCTATAGATTCATAATATGAATAATGACAAAATTTAACATTTAGGTTCAAAATTGATGTTAATTGTCCTTAAGGATCTCTTCAACATGCTTATAGTCACCATGCGACACTAGCCTTGTAATAAGAAAACTTTATGGCATTAACACATGTATGTTTGAAATAGGTGCATATAATGTACCCAAATTTTTTCAATAAAAGCATTTCATTTACCTTGCAAATATTTAAGGTTTGCATTTCATTAAGTGAAAGAGCATTCTAATGGAATGATCGGATAAAAAATCGGACTCTAGAACTATCAATTATGACCTTTATTCACTTGAAAACAATAGGTTGATATGAGAAACCTAAGCCTCAAGAGTGTATCTAAAGATAAGAGTTGACCCTTAAGAAAGAAGGAGCAATTTTAGGAAAGAGAGAGTAATTTTAAGAAAGGAGGAGTAGTTTTAGAAGAAAAGGAGTAGGAGGAGTACTTTTAGGAAAGAAAGAGTACTTTTTTAAAAAAAAGAGGAGGAGTTTAGTTTATAGCTTCTTTTCTTGGAAGCCAAGGTACTTCTAAACTTAGAGACTCGAAATCATGCATCGAAATTCGTGTCCATACAAAAAAAAAAAAACCGTGAACGTGCACAAACTTATCTCTCTTTGCTTTCCTCTATTCTTAACTTGTGATTTTGGCCTTGACAGCCTATATAAAGACCCCTCTCCCTTCACTTTCAAGACACACACTCTTAGAAGCGGAAGCTCTCTTGCCTTTACGTCGGAGTTACCTTCTCTCCTTCAAGATCTTACCCTCAAGCCATCTCCATCACCAACTCTTTCTCTACCATCATCGTGCTGTCCTTCAAATTCTTGAGTTCTCTTTCTCTTTCCCCTCCCCCCCCCCCTTCTCTTTCACAATACGATGGTCCCGAAGCGAGTGACTCGAAGCGCGAAGGACGCTCATACCACCCCACTCTAAGAAGGTGCAAAGGAAGGTATCAACTACTCCAAATGTTGCTCAAGTGGAGATATCGATTGTGGAAGAAGTCGAAGCCGTCCAACCTCAACCACAAGAGGTAGTCAAACGTATTGCTAATCCAATAAGATGAATTTATAATCACTACAAGAGCCCGCTTGAATTCCGATGTCAATTTACTGGCGTCAATGGCGGGCGTTGGTATATGTGTAGGTAAATCTGGAGGGAGATCAACTTTTTTAAAAAAAATAATTTTTGAATTTTTGACGCATGTACCGGTAACTATTCCGACGCCTGTATCGAGATACTTTTTGATGCCTATACCGAACTTTCTTTCGACGTATTTATCGGCACCTGCATCGGCGGACCTTGCAAAAAACGAACCCGCGGGTCTTTCCCTGCACATTTTCCTCATTCTCCGCCTCTTCTCTTGCCCTCCTCCTCCTCTGATGCAGATCTATTGCCGCCAACAAGTTGTCGGAGGTGAGATTCTTGCTTGTGGACTACTCCCCAGCATCAAAAAGCTACTACCCATTGACCTTCAAGCTCGCACCAACTAGAAGAATAGTTTTCTTTACCCTCAATGTAAAGGGCCTGGACACTAACATATAGCAGTCCACAAACAAGTGTGGAAATCACCATGAGGGCCCTACTTGTTGCTGCACAAGCTCGAGTTATGGCCATTGGTCCTCAATGGGTTTCTCCATGGGCATGGAGACTCGAGAGAAACAATATAGAAACAAGACATTAGAAAGAGAAGGGAAGGTGGGGGGGGGGAGAGAGAGAGAGAGAGAGAGAGAGAGAGAGAGAGAGACAGAGAGAGAGGATCATAAATCACGAGATGCCTTGCCTGGACCATAGTTCAATGCATAGTGTGCCCATCCTCCTTTGTTGCCATGGAGGATCATGATATTTTGATGAAGGATCTTAGGCATGAAAGGCAAGACAAGCAAGGTGGTCCACAATATTACTATCATATGACGTGAAGGGAGATGCGATGGACCTCCTACTCATAAGCATGTAGCGCCATTCATCTATGGCTCTCTCTCTCTCTCTCTCTCTCTCTCTCTCTCTCTCTCTCTCTATATATATATATATATATATATATAGCCTCTAGATGCATAACCAAAAGAAGTAAGGCCTCTGTAACGCATTCTCCCAACACCCTCTACTTCGCTCCTTCACCTCTTTCCAGAAGCCCTGGAATGACAATATTCTGACGATGTACGCACCCCACTACCCACACGCACACCTCTCTCCCACATCCGCCAACTAACAATCTGCTCTTGAAACTCCTACATGCATTGAGAGGGGTATTACTAGCTTGAGCATGTTGGGATTTTTGAGTACATGGGGCAACATAAGTGAACGCTAGTTCAGGTTCACCAAGACCTTGTGCATGTGACCTTCAAGGAGAATACTGCTGATGGATGAGAGAGAGAGAGAGAGAGAGAGAGAGAGAGAGAGAGAGAGAGAGAGAGAGAGAGAGAGAGAGATGAATCACGATCCGTGTGCACTTGCGAAATCTCCATTTCTTCACTCAGCTCCAGCTCACACTACAAGGGGCTTGAAGCGCTACCCTCAGATTACAGCAGTGGGTTTCACACGTGAGTGAAAAAGGTCAAGAGACTTAAAGAATCTACATACCTTACAAGACCCACCACAAGCTTCCACTATGTGTGTGTGTGTGTGTGTGTGTGTGTGTGTGTGTGTGAGAGAGAGAGAGAGAGAGAGAGAGAGAGAGAGAGAGAGAGAGAGAGAGAGAGCATTGGATTCCACCTAAACTATAAGTTTTATGCCATAAACAGACTCATGAGTCTCGTGCCAATCCTTCTCATGATTCACAGGAATCCTGGATGTGAATATATTTATATTGTCTTTGCAATGATTATCTTTCATCTCTTCCAATGAATGCAAAAATTGTGCATTTTAAACAAGCGACCTCCTTAAGGCTTAGAGGATCCCATAGGAATTTTAGAGGCCAATTGTCTTTTAATGGGTTTCCCAAATTTTACTAAGGGCTCCTTATGTGTAGCCCAAAAAGAATGAATCCACAATTGTCTTTGTCTTCTATACTATAGTAGCTTGTGTGACCTGCCTTCGGTGGGTCTCGCTCGCTCTTACCACGACATACATGATATTCATGATGTGTGAATGAGATTTTCTTAATTAAGTTGTGTATATATGACCTTAATTAGTACCTTTCATAGTTAGCACAAATAACGGAGTGCTTGTTCAAGTAGTTTCCCTCACAATCACCTCTCTCTCTCTCTCTCTCTCTCTCTCAATGCCAAGGGTATATTTTGGCAGCACAAAGCACAACAGGAATGAAGAAGACATAGTGCAAAATTTATTGTAGGAGGGTTGAACCATGATGGCATGGAAGTAGCCCTCCATGATAAAGATGATGTGAGAGAAGAGGAGGGGTCTCATCTCACAACACATGTTGCCAAAGATAGGCACTGGAGCGAAAAAAAAATGCTTGTCAAGAGAGGTTTAGATCTAGACTGTCGTGTAGAAGTGTTTGGGAGGACCCTCCTCATTGCCTGATGGATTGAGGGGGGAGATAGAGTAGATTGTTACTCGAAAAAAACCTAGGTTTAGTATAATCCCACAAAAATTTAAATTTGAAGGTAAGAAAAGCTACAAAATTTAGATAAATTAGTGTAAGAACCTTCAAATATAGTCAATTTACATCTCATACATAGGTTTTGATAAGTTTTGAGGAAAAAGTTTTTTTCAAGCACTAGAATAGGCCAAGGGTAGCATGAGATTAAGTGGGGACGTAGAAGCAGTAGTCTTGGACTTGGTGATGGTGCCCAACAACTCTTCAAAATGGTGAGCATCGCAGGACAGCTTGAGGAGCCCTCTGTACTTTGCATAGCCAAACTCTCAAGTAGACATCTCCAACAACTTTGTCAGCAAAGGATGCACCAACATGATTATCCAAATGGCATAGTTGGTGCGGTAATTGAGCCCTAGCAACATCGGCAAAAAAGCAATGGCAAGAGCCCTAGCAATTTGGTTGAAGGTGTTGGCGTTGGATGACATGGTTTTCATAAAAAAAGTAGGCATAAGATATAATAAAATTAAAACAAGAGACCACTTAACCTCCACAATACAAGGCTATACTTTGGCTTTTTACATGGAAGCCTATAAACAACACAAATCAAATCCAGACCAAGATCCCATAACATCCTAGCATCCTAGCAGAGAACCAAAAGAATATCTTAATGCTCTTATAAGAAAAAGAAGGCCTAGATTATTAGCAGAACCCCCCCAAAAAAAGTAAAAGGGACACAATGGCTTTTTAAAACAATAAGAAAGTGATAAAATCATTAGGTTAAATTTAATTGGAATCAATGTTTGGAAAAGGATTGCCTCAGCTTAGCCTTGAGCTGGTTGAAAATCGAGACTGGCCAGTTGCAAACCATGGTAAAGGAAAAAAATCGATGAAATATGTGAGAAAATAGTTCAAGAATCTTGCAAATTTCAAACTTTCAACTAGTATTTCTAATTTTCTTCTTTGCGAGGAGGAAACTTGGCTGATGGCTACTTAATAAGAGACCTTTTTGAACACTGAACTATAATTAAGCTATAGAATGCAAGAAAATTCTGGAGCCATGTGAGGATGTAAAATGAAAGGTGAAATAAAAAGAACTCATTTGTGTGTGTGTGTGTGTGTGTAAAAATAAAAATAAAAATAAATATATATGTGTGTATGTAATGAATTTACTTGAACTATGTAAATTCACTCTAGAATTTTAAAACAATAGAATGCAAGAAAATTCAAGACATTTGAAGATGTGTTCTGAAAGTTCAAATAAAAAGATCCATTTAATATTTTAAAATCAAAATAACATTTACAATAAGTCTCAATCATCATTGAAAACATTGAAAGTATTCTTAACTCAACCCTCCTCTAAAGCTTCTTTTAGAAAGCCAAAAGGTAGGCCTAATAAGCATACAATATAATGAAAGGATTTTTCTATAAATTTAAATATTTTGGAAATTTTCAATGAGCCAATACTTCACATCTTGGATCCCTCCAAACTTCTAATCATTTGTTGCATCCCTTTAAAAAAATGAATGAGACTTTGGAAACAACATTTGAAAGGACATGATTTCTTTCTTTGCAAGATTTTTAAGGTTCTTTTGAGGGACACATGTATAAAAATTGGTAATTCTCACATTTTGTGAAAAAATTATATGTAATTAAAACATTAAACGGGTCCATTGCCAAAATTTTTAAAAAAATTTAATGTTTTTAAAGAAAATGGTAGGTCTAATAGACATAGGAATAATATTTTTTGTTTTTTTATAAGAAATAATAAGCATAGAAAATAATAAAACAATTTAGAATAAATGTCCCAATAAAAAAACAGGGACCCTCTTCAAACGTACCCCCAATAAAGCACAAATGTTGGCTATAGTTTAAGCATAACGCTGTTGGTTTATTGCTCATCAGATTTTTGACGCGTCGTTTTGTGGTTGGACAGTGGGACGGTTCAATCCCTGCTGTCACCCTAGTACCTAATCTCCCCTGACGGGTTTCCCAATGGAGCACAAAATTTTTACATGCTGCGAGTCGTTATGTGGCTGTGCATTTTTTGTCAGAACCACAAATTCAGCCAGAATTTCTACCACAGCTAGCCATTTAAGAGAGCTTCCATTCTTACATGGCGAGTCATGATGTGGTAACACATTTTTTGTTAGAACCATTGATTTGGACAGAATTTCTATCACAACTAACCCTTTACGAGAGCTTCTATTCACACTACTCCGAGTCAAATCTGTGCAGAAGCCATAGACATTGAGCGAGCTCAAGTTCACCCTCTCTAAACGGGGGCATCCATACTATATATCCATACTATATATGAAGCAACTTAAAATTTTCAAGGAAGGAGAGACCCTCCATGTGTCACATTCTGCTTCATATAAAAAAGGACCTTTAAAAAATATTTGATTGAGAATGAAAAGTGAAGGATAAGTACTAGAATGGTTGAAAATGAAAAGACTTGAGTCTCAACACTGGAAAGTCAAAAAGAACTTAGTACTCTATCTAAATTTATAATACTTAAGTTTATGGGAGGCCATTTCACTTGAGGAGTCTTGGCAGTGGAAAGTCAAAAATACCTTAGTACTCTATCTAAATTTATAATACTTAAACTTATAGTTTTTGGGAGGCCTCAGTTTCAAAGCTGACCACTAATTACTTTTAATTTTGAAAATCAACTGAAGACTGGCTTTCTTTTACATTTTGAAGGCCATAAAGAAATTTTCTCCATGTGTCGCTCAATGAACCTCCTTTTGGAGGTTTACACGGACCTTCTATGTCGTAAATGATCTTTGACTTGGATGTTCGAAGTTCAAAAACTAGATGCATGTATTCGTGTGTGTGTGTGTGTGTGTGTGTGTGTGTGAGAGAGAGAGAGAGAGAGAGAGAGAGATTCTCTCAATCTGTACGAATATAAGAGACAAAGTCAACGTGCCGTTCCCCTAGGTGTTGGTGCATTG